>NC_056726.1:329483255-329555755 GCF_019279795.1 Protopterus annectens | reverse complement strand
GCTGCTACAGCACACCAACACCTGTAGATATCAACAGAGCAATTGTACCTTTATTTTAGTTATACACATCAGACCTGTTTCTATACCAATTTCTTTACCTGTGGGCCCAGTGCAGATGAACTGTGTGCACATTACATTGCTGTTTCTACAAATATTTCAGATTCACATATTAGTTGCAGACCCTGGAGTGTGTTGTGCCTTTCACATACATCTGTTGTGAAATTCTCTGTGTGCAGGTTTCTTGGCAACTGGAGAAACTATCCGTGACAGAGTGACACTTGAGGAGCTTGTCTGGGCCAGATTGCAGTGTGGATGTCTAGCTTGCATCTATTTGTAGGACTGGGGTTGATCAACACAGCAATTGTCCATCTTTCATAGTTATACACATCATACTAGTATTTCTATTCAGATTTCTTTACCTATGTGCCCTGTATGGAAAATGTATGTGCTGCAGTACATTACTTCTTATATTCAGATTGCAGTTTACAACTGTAGAACCAGACTGAGATGTTAGTGGCATTCCCTAGATTCAAACTGTGGTGTGTGTGCAAAATTGAACTACAGGTCTAGTCTCTATCAGACTGAGCTACTGGGGAGGTGTTGTGTGCTATTTGTGGCATTTCTATCTAGTACATATTTTTGTGCACAGTACTTTTATTATGACGTGTTGCATTATTTGTTTCCCATTTTGAGTACAAATTATGCATACACAACAGTCATTGGTGTCACTCTTTGTGAAACATGTGCACTTTAGCTGGATTGCACATTTGACTGTTTTACAACTACATACTGCAATTTAGATTCCTGAGTACACAGTGTAGGTTGTAAGTCTGCACCTGTTAGCCTTATACATTTTTCAGTATATTCACAGCTACATACAGCTGAAATTGAAAGGTTAACACAGGGCAATGCTGGCAGACAAACAAGTAAAACACATTCTGATGGAAATATGTACTGTTGCTTTTTTCAGTTATTTGACATGCCCATTCTAAAGTATGCAGACAAGCAGTGCTAAATCAGTTCACCTCAGTTAATGCATTCTGCAGGACATACACATTTCTATTTTTCAGGTACAAGTGAGATGACACACACCAGTGTTTGGGATCACCTTTATTGGTTTTGACATACATATCTGTGTACAACTCAGACATCCACAATTACTATTCCTGCATGATCTGCACAGGGGAATGCTTTTCATTTCTAAGTGTTACAGTAGCACTGACATGGCACTTTCTTGGCAGGTTCACGCAGACACACTCATATATATTCTAATATCCCTCTCCTGCATATTGTACCTTGTTTGCTACTGACATCTGTATTACACAGCAGCTAGGAATACTCCATTGTAATGTTGGCAGCCTGGCACAGGCATTTATTCCTGACCTTTTCAGCACAATTATATATACAGGCAGTACCACCATTACTATAATTTTGATTTCTTACTGCTAAAATTAGGGGGTATTCTGTACACACCATACTGCCGACACAACTGGGACAGTCGCTGGGCATGAGCCTCAACATTCTGAGACCTCTTCGCAGCAGCTGTATGGGGAGACATCACACATTAATCACACCTGCACAGTCACAAGTTGAACTTTTTCCATACTTAGAGATACATAAGACTGCATACTTACAGACAGGTGGGATATCCTGTGCTCGGGCTTCTTGGATCCACTGGTCCAAGAGTACACCCCTCCTCCGCTTCAGGTCATTATGGTGGTGACGTACCTGCTCACCAGTCCAGGGTATTCCAGTGGCACTGGTGAGTTCCCATGCAAGCTGGTTCCAGGCCTCTGCTTTGTACTGTGAGCCCTGGTACTGGCCCTGCAGCAGCCTGCCATCATGTTTTTTAACTAGAAGCCCAATCATGACCCTGGACTCCTGGATGCCCCAATGTTGTGCTCAGAAGTGAACACCTTCACCAATGCCAGATATTTTGGTCCTGCTGTGAGCAATCCCAAATGCTTATGGCTGTATTCCCGCCTGTGCGGTTCAAATAGGGCAGTTTTCCCACATTTTTTATTGATTGGGCAGTTTTAATATGCTGAACTATGCTTAGCTCCATGCAAATCCGCATAGCAATGCTTACACCAGCTAAGCAGAGCTGAAAGCAGGTAAGTAATGCTTACACTAGCAAAGTATTGCTTAAATCTATTTTTTTCATTAAATTTATAAATTATTTTTTACATTCATATTTTACATATTCCCACCCCTACTGTGCTATACGTGAAGCATATGATTGACATATATCATTCAAATTTCTTAAAAGTTTATTAAATACTTTGGCAGAGGGGGAATCGAAAATGTTTGATATGCTATACCATGGCAGCACCACTACACTACAGCAGCTTGGTGATGTTTTCTATCACAGTAGCACTTATCTATCATTTTCAGGATTTTAGCCAGGCTAAGCATAGTGGCACACCATGCAAACAAGATGTGCACCGCTTAAACTTCGGATTTATTTGATGAAAAAAAAAACTTATATTTTTTTTTATTTCTATTGCTTTCCTCTTGCCCTACTGCTTCCATGCATGTAGGGCAAGAGTGCATACATTTGGGGGTGTGCACTTGAAGGCTGCTGCCTTCTAAGTGTTTGTGTTTTTTTTTTTTTTTTTTTCAGTGTCAGCGGACACTGAAATGTTAGCTACTTACATTTCAGTGTCTGCGGACACTCATTTCCTATATAATATTAGAGCCAGGCTCTAATATTATAGAACTTGACACTCAGCTGTGTCACAAAGTGCCATACGGCACTTTCTGAGTGAAGGGGATGTGTTACATTTGCAGACACTACTGACACATGCCCCCTGCGCTCGCTTCTGGTTTGGGTCCATTTAGATTAAATAGCAGTGCGCCTTCATGCATATGCAAGGCTCGCTGCTATTCTAAATAGACACAAACCACTCCGTGCAAGAATAGTCTTATTCTTGCATGGAGCTTCATGAATCCTGGGGAGTTTATGTCTGTTTTAAATATACCTTCCTGATAAGTCCTGTTTCCTTTCCCCTAATATTAAATCATCACATCTTTTATAATGTTTATTTCTTGAATTATCTTTCCTTTTTTCCCCTAAGTTACAGTTGTATTCTGTCATAACCTTTGATATATTCACCACAACAAATGTATTTATCTCTTGAAACATTTATATCTGTGTCATATTCATATATGTGTGAGTAACTCACAATCTTAGTATTCTTTCTGTTTTTCTTATATAAGTACCAGTCTTCATGGCAGAAGTACTAGTATCTTCATTATTTTCACTTTCTCACTTTTTATCAAAATTGTTAAGCCTGAGCACGTCTCATTTCCTATTGACAGAAAAGTTTCTTTCCCCATAAAGCTGCATTTTTTTCTCTATTCTCTTTTCTAGTGCATCTTGTTTTAAAAGACATATAATGTCAATGCTTATTTTAACATAAGTCTGTAACTGATAAGCCTCTAACTTTATTTCTAATGCTATTTACATTTACTGCTAACACTGAAACATCATCCTTTTCCATTTTTGTCATTCTTTGTGGTTGCAACTTTTATTTTTATATTTTCCTTCTCACTCTTCCCCAATAGATGTATCTCCTACTGTTAATTTTCTTCGCTTAAAAAAACAAAGAACAGCTGATTTGGCTTAGTGGCATGTTGCTCTGACTGTAATGCACAGGGTCCTGGGGCCAAGACTTGGCTGTAAAATGCATGGTGGTAATATAGCATTTGGTCTGGCAGTTAGTACAGAGGACTAAAACTATGAGCTATTTCTGTATCCCCTTATTCTCCCTTAACAGCAGTAAGTATATTAAGTTCATTTTGTATCTATACTTCCACATTTTTCTGTTATTTCAATATTCTGTGTAACATCTCTATTTACCACTGTTCATGCTGTTCTTCACCCCATCATCTGTAACTGCACCATTTTGCTCAGACTGTGATTGATCTGAAAAGAGCTTTTCTTCCTCTAGACTTTCATCCTGTATCAATAGGCAGTCCATCCAAATCTAAATTATCACATTTCCTAACACTTAGGTAAACATTTCCTAGCTGTACAATCTCTTTTTCCATGTTGACCACATCTTTTCTTTATGCATTCCTGCACTAAATGGATATTTTACATCACAATAAAGGCATGCTTTTGGCTGCACCAGTATCTTTCAGTACCTCTTACCACTTTTTAAATATGTTTAACCTTCACTTCACAAATATTTAAAGTTACCCAAACCTCTCACACCCAATTCAAACACTTCTTGCATCATTAACTTGTTTAATTCCATGCACATTGTTACATTCAGTTACATTTATGATAATTGCATTCATGCATTTGTTTTATTTTCGATTTAAATAATATTAGCAATTTTGTCATTTACTTCTACTGTAACTGTAGAAAAAAGACTAATTACTTAGATGTGCAGGTCAAATTTGATAATATTGAGAAGTTTTTTTTATCTAGTCTTGGGAAACCTGCACATGTTAACAGTTTATTGAATTTGTAGAGTCATCAACTGTAAATAAAAAGGAATGTGATAAAGAGTTCAAGTATTAGAGTATTGCTGCTTAGTTTTGACGCATGGACTTGGGTAGAAATTATCAAACTAAACAATGTGTTTTCATTTAGGGTATACAGTTCCCAAGTTTTTTGAACCAGACATTTCTGATATTATTAATAAGAGGTATAAAAGTATTCTTTCCTGTTTTGAACAGTAGTAGTAATAATGCAACAGATTAGCATGTTTTGATTAGAATTTTCACACTAGACCTATGTGTTTAATTTACAATATTTTCATCCTCGATATTAAAGCCATTATTAAAAATAATTGGAAGGTTTTGCAATGAAATAACAAAATA
Source organism: Protopterus annectens (assembly GCF_019279795.1). Taxonomy (NCBI): domain Eukaryota; kingdom Metazoa; phylum Chordata; order Ceratodontiformes; family Protopteridae; genus Protopterus; species Protopterus annectens. The sequence continues at coordinate 329,550,922 of NC_056726.1, read as the reverse complement.
TTTAAGGTAGTAGGAAATCAGCATATTTTGTAAATAAAAGAGCACCAAATTTGAAAGTATTACTAGAGAAGATTGTTGTTATACAGACTAGTTTTACTGGTAATACTGCCACACAGAAGACAACATATAACTGACATGCATATTCATACTGTAGATATACAGTTGAGGGTCCAGAGCACATTTAAGCAATGCAAATGGGACAACTGCTTTCAAGAAGTTTTATAGTTGCAATAGCTTTGATGTGTCTTATATAGCCATTTGTGAAATAGTGATTGTTTTGACAATGACAAAACAAACACACAATTGAGACAACGTAGTTATAAACATTTGTATGCTATATCATCAAAAACACAATTGTAAAATCCACAAAGAGATAAAATATAATTTTTAGCTCTTTTGCTCTTTTAATTATAAAATGAACTTCATCAGATAATAACATGAGAAATACAGTCATTTAAATATAAATTAGAAATGATGTAAATTGTCATATGACAACTCAGCTGTGCTTGTTTGTAAAATTCAGCTTTAAAATGTAATAATCAGATGACATGTGCAATAAAAGAACACATACTAGAAAATAAACAAATTAGAATTTTTGTAACATTAAAAGCCATTGAATATTAATAGTCTCATTTAAACCTAGCAGTTTATCTGCCACTAAAGACAGCTGCCATTTAACCCCCTTGGCTTCAAGTAACATGTTTACTTGAAACTAAGGAGGCCATCTTCAGGTAAACACTTGACTTGACTCTAAGGAGGTTATGTTGAAGTAAAGTGTTTATGTCTCTTGAAAATGAGAAAACATTTATGTGATCAATAACAAAAAAAATAATATTAATATTAAAAATAACATAACACAAAGAATGTTTGGCCAGAGCATTGCTAACATCTTTATTTTTTATAGTTTGTCTGTGTTTGTTCTTATATTCTAAGTAAGCGCTTTCTAGTGGTTTTACCCATGTAGAAACTCTCATGTGAACAGCACATGTTAAAAAAACACACATCCATTATTTCAACCATACTTGTAAATGGTAATAAAGTATTTGCCTGTGTGTTTAAAATGACACTGTGCCCCACATTGATGAATCTGCATAAATTCCTGTCCAAACAAGGGTAAATGCCGAATAGTCCTGGTCTAAAAGAAACATTTTTGATGTTACTCTTTTCCATAAAATCCTTGATGTTACAAGGTCTTTCATAAGTGAATTGCATTCCAGAACCTACTGTGTCCATCAAATCTTTATTGCCCCTGATACTCTTCCAATTATCAGATAAAATAATACTGATGTTAGTTATATCCAAACTAACCAGTAATGGAAATCAAAAAGGGAGGCACTTAATGAATTACACAGTTACAGTTCTAGCCATGTCGTGAAAGCTGACAAGGCAGTGGTATTGTATTAATGGATGTAGAACATTATAATTCCAAGTCACACACAGAATACAAGACTACAGACTTTTTATTTTTCATGTTATTTTCTGCTGAAGTTTGTTTTATAATTAAAGGAATGGAAGTGCTAAAAAATTACTTTAGTTATCTCCTGTGCGTTTTTTACAAGTGTTTTTTTTTTTTGTGAATTTTTGACCTGTTACTCTTGGCATTACACTGCTCCTTTGTGAGTTTTAATTTGTATGCTATATTCACAAAATATTTCTAATGCTTTGTATAAGCATTCTGTGGTTCGTGCATTTAAAAAGTCAGTTTTTCAGTAAGAAAAAGTGTTGTTATTAACCCTGCACATAGTGGCTATGATGCAAGGTTAGAATTTAAAGAACTTAAGTGGCAAATAGTTTTAAATACAAGTCAACACCTGTGTCACTATTACTATATAACTATAAAGAATGCTTTGAAACTAAAACCTTTACAGTAAAACATAGTTGTTTGCTTTAAGATATATGAAGAATTGTAATCTTAAATTTTATCTAAGTTATCTTAGAATTATTTTGCTGAAGTCTCAGTGAATGATTGAAGATGAATATGCTAAGCCTTTACATAAAGTGGATCTCACTTTTTAGTCCATTAATCCATCAATATATCCTACTTAAAAAAAAACAAATGTTGTTTTAGTTGTACCTACATTTGCCTGCTAAGGACTCTATGGAATGTATGTGTGCAGGAAGCTTCAATACAGATTACTTCTATGCCATACATGGGAATCACTGGCACTGACAGTGTATTTTGGGGGCACATGGATTACTAACTCCAATGATTTGCATGCCACTTGGCAGTTGATAGAACACTAGCCCTTTGTATTGATTTAACACTATCCATGGACACTGGTTTGGGCATTTATTGTCACATGGGTAAAATATATGGCTATCAGCACTCTAGGGAAGAAGGCAACATTCTACAAACCAGGCATGCTGGCGACTCTCACCCCTAATGGCTGGGAAAGTACATGTGCTCCTCCAGATATGGAAGTAACATTTTGTAAACAGTCTTTAGTATTCTGCATGTTAATGGCGGTAATATATCTAAAGTGTCCCGAGTTTTTTCAGATAGGTTTCTGTAACTAGTATGGTAAAACTACACATATTAGTATCTACAGGTAGAGGAAGTCTACACGTTCCTTCAGTTCTAATCTGTGAATCATACATATCAACCAGCAACCATATCAATTAAAATAATTTTCTCTTTTCTAATGTGTGCTCATGTACTGTAATTATGGAGGTTTTCTGCATGGGCTTCTACTGAAAAAGGGCTTGTGTACTCAGTCGGTCTATCCCAGTAATCAAGGACAAAAAAATAAATAAATAGAATAAATATATGACATCTCTATCCACATGTAGCCTATCCTGGATCTATTATTTTGTCAGCTGATGGGAAGGAATCCTCTACCTGTACCATTTTTGACTGTGCAAGTGACTGAGTTGCTCATCAAGCAAACCTTTGGTCATGGTTATAAAATGCTAGTAAACAAAACTCTCTGTTGCTGCTAACATGTCTGTTTGCAGCACCACAGTTTTTTGGAATATTCTTTCCCTTTATACTCTAATGTATCCTCCTTCATCATTTCATACCTGATGACAATGATTGTAATTTGCTATCTCTGTATGTCATTATGCACTCATTAGAATTTGCTTCATTTGCATGTTATTATAGTGTAATGTGAATGCCTTTTTTTTCAAATTTCAAGTTGTCCCACAGTGATATGTGTTTCTATGAATGGCTACTTATCTGCATGTTTGCTCCTTTCTTCACTTTTCTTGGGCATTTTTATGCCTGTATTTTTGATGGTTTCTGATTGTGTTATGTTCTGCTACAACATATTAGCATTTTTTCACACATTTTATTGATTTTTTTTGTAGTTGTTTTTAGTGTGTGATTGTTTTTATGGCTGCTCAGTTTTAACAATGATCTGATGAAGCCCTATAGGTGAAAACACTTTTTTATTTTTTAATATACGTCTGATTACAGTTTTTATTTTTACTTCAGTTTTATCTGTGATGTCTCTTCATATTGCATCTTTATTTTGAAATTACTATAGTGGGTGCTATTTTCTTGATTTATGAGCCTTTTGACACACACATACACACACACACATGCATGTGCACAAATGCACAGACACACATACACACACACACACACACACACACACACACACACACACACACACACACACACACACACACACACCCTTCTCCACTTCAGCTCCTTTGATTTTTTTCTCTGCAGTTTTTTTAGAGTATCACTCCTTTTGAGAAGATCTTGTTGTCACCTTGGTGCTAAATAGCTTTTAGTGAAGGGAGTTTTATGACACCTTGTGCTAATTCTGCACTTCACTTTATTTGAACTTTGTTTTATTTGTACTCTTTCTGTTTCTTATTTTAGATTGGATCGTAAAACATGACTTATGCTACATCAGAGTAGCTTTTAGTTGTAGGCTAGGCTCATTACTATGCATGAGGTTGTCAGTCATGATTTATGATCATTTGTGCTTTTCATGTATATATCAGTTTTCTATGGGTTAAAGCTGTTATTGAAAAACTGACCTGATGAAGTCCAGTTGGTGGACAAAAGCGCTTATCATGAATTAAAACTAAGTTATTCCAGTGACTAAGCCTGTTTGAGTTTGTTTCTTAAGTACCCTAAGAAGAATTAACATCTGAAGTTTTCAACTGTTTGCTACTCTTGTTTAATAATATAATATTTAATTTATTATTTTTCATTTTCACAAATAGTGAAGTCAGTCCTCTATCTTAATACTGGAGACAGCTATCTTATCTCTATTGTGGATTTTGTACTCAATTTTTAAGTATACCCTGAGAGTCTCAGAGAAAAAATATGCACATGTTCTTTAACACCAGCTTCAGAAATAATTGGTATTGTTTAAATGGAAGGCAATTAGCCTCTGATAGTTTAACACAGTGGTATTCCCTTTTAGGGGAAAGATAATAACTGGCAAATACAATTCGTAAGTTTCTGCAGGATGGAAAGTTTTTTTCTTGGAAGCAGCTATATTCTAGTTGAGCTTGGAGAATGCCTCTACCAATTATACTTCTATTTTCAGGTGATAGAAATTGTGAAATTTTAGTTGACCAGGGCAATAGTTTTTTTTTACTTTTGCACATTCATGCAACCAATATATTGTGATGTAATTAATGTAATCACTTAACCAGACAATGCTCTCACATTGAGACTGACAAGGTCCATATGGATCAGTGTTTTACCTCAGGTAACAAATGCAATTAATTAACTAAATAAATTAATGTGGTATTGAAGGTTTAAGTGTTAATCCTACATATTAGAGGAGGGTGCTAGATTCTATTTGTTCATGCTTATTATAGAGGATTTACCAATTTGTTGTTACTGATAAGAGCTTTTAGTGCGATCAAAAACATACTTTTTTGTATTAAATAACAGATGCATTTTCCGAAGTAATCAAGAATATGTGCCTATACTTTTTCTAGTTATTTCTTAATTATTGTTGGTGAGAGTTTGATGTGTAAATAGTCATATCATCTGCAAAGAAATGATTTACATTAATTACATCAAAAGTAACACCCAACACGCAAATCTGCTCTGAACTGGTGGTCAATAACAACACATACACAAACACCATAGGTATCGCCAACCTGCTGGCAAACAGGTTCAGTGAAAACTACACCCCCTTGTCCCCATCAGTAAACCAGGACAGCCACATCACCTGCCCCCTTCCCCTCATCACCAGGGAGCAGGTCTTTAATGCCCTCTCAAAGGCAAAAAATACAGTCTCCATGGGACTTGATAACATCTCTGGCTGTATCCTACATGAACTCAGACATGAGCTCTCAGCTCCATTAGGCACCCTATTCAACCAAAGCATGAGCACCAGCTTCTTACCAGCTGAATGGTGGACAGCCACTGTCATCTCTCTACACAAAGGTAGAGTGTCCACTGACCCAGGCAATTATAGGCCCATCAGCCTAACTAACTTGATCTGCAAGGCCATGGAACACATTATCATGGACTTTATAAACAAGGACATTGACAACCTCCAAACGCTTGACCCTACAGAGTTTGGTTTTGCCAAAGGGAGATCATGTCTGTTAAACTTGGACAATTTCTTCAAAACAGCCACCAAAGCCATGGATGAGGGGAAAACAGTGCCACCACCTACCCTGACCTAGCAAAATCCTTCAATACTATTCCCCACTCAGGCATAATAGATAAACTCTCCCAGCTAAGCATCAACCCGTATGATACCAGATGGGTAGCTAACTGGTATACTGATAGAACCCACTCAGGCAAAATAGGGGAAGCCACCTCTAGTAGTAGACCCGTAACCAGTGGTGCACCCCAAGGACTGGTCTTGGGGCCTCTACTGTTTGGGATATACTTTTCTGAGGTGCAAGCCAAAACCAGTGGTTTGTGGCTGACCAAGTTTGCAGATGACTGCAAGTTGGGTGCTGTCTTAAATTCCCCTAGTGATTGGAACATCCTCCAAGAGGGTCTTACCCAAACTAATGACTGGTGCCATAAGCATGGCTTCAAACTGAATGCCAAGAAATGCATCATTATCCCCTTTGGGGAAAATGGCATCCCCACTGATTATCATATTAATAACAATGTACTAAGCACACAATCATTTGTATGGGACTTGAGCATCAAGGTTAATAGCAACCTGACTTTTGATCACCACATTGCCTCCATCGTACAGAACGCTTTCTACATGGCCCACCTCATAATTAAGGATATTTCATCCAGGAACAAGGGGGTCATAACATCCCTGTACTCCTCCCTTATCAGACCCATTATCAAGTACAATGCCCCCTTCACCATTTACCTTGCCAAGCACATGCAGCAGCTGGAGAGACCACAGGGGTCCCTGACCAGGAAAATCCAGGGTCTCAAACACCTGTCCTATACAGATAGGCTAAAAGCCCTGTCCCTCTGCTCAGTCTGATACAGACTGCTCAGAGGTGACCTGTGTCGGCATACAAGGCCATCTCAGACCCAGCCTTGATGGAGATGCTACATATCTATAAGTCAAACTCCACTCGTGCAACCCACATGCAAGGCCTTAACCTGGTCTGTGACATTAAAAGAACTTGTTGGTGGGATAGATTTGTGTCCCAAAGACTCCCCCATCTGTGGAATAGACCCCCTCTCCATGTCAAGCAGAGTACCTTTCTAGCCCTCTTTAAGAGGAACCTAGACAACTGGATGGGAAACAGAAAATACACCCCTGGGATCCCACCTGTGTCCCTGCTGGACAGGGGAAACAGGTGCTGACTTTGAGGGAACATGGGTGAAATACTTGGCTAGGCTTATAAGTGCCTACTGGTCAGTAGCCTAGTATCATCCTATGAACCTCTGAACTTATTTATAGTTTAGACAGGTCAGCAGGTAGTCTGTTTATAAAACTGAAAAAAAGAGCACAAAGTGCAGAGCCTTGGGGCATACCTTTGAACAGGTGAGTAGAGGGAGCTAGAAGTGTTTCTATTTTCATCTTTGTGATGAAGTCCTTATAAAAGATTAGACTTTTATAGCTAATTTCAGATGTAGTGGGAAAGTTTAGCCAAAGTCTATGGTAATCAATAGAAATTATGTGTATTCCCTCTTTCAGAATGTTTTGGAGACTCAGGTGCTGTTATATATAAAAAGAAGACTATGGGAGTATAGTCCATCTGCATATTTGTTGTTTTACAGTTGTGTTCATCTGAACATTGCTTTGATGAGCTTATTATTGATATTAGTTTAGTTAGTTAGGACCTCAAGTGAAGTGCAACAAATGTATTCTCGCAAATGAGCTTCAGTCAACTCGTCAGGTAAAACAGACTGGAATCAGATGCTCCTTCAAAACCACCTCTGATTTTGCAAAGGATACAGAACATGCACCCCTCACCTTTTATTTATTAATAACATCTACCAGCATACTGAAAACTGTGAATTATAGGGCAGAATATTTGTAGTGACAGACACTGTCCTAGGCCTTTAACACCATGTCACATAAGCTATGGAAAACCCTGCACCACTTTCACATGCCAGTCTAAAGGGTCTCCAACAAAAGCTTCATATAAGTAGTCTACCAAACTGCCATATCACTTCTTAAATTTCAGCTGTAATGACATATTACAGTTCATAGTACATTTCATTGTCTTCATTAACAATGTCCCCAAAATCATTAGTTTTCTACTGTATGCCATCAGCTTTGTTCTTTCATCTTTCAGTCAGAATTGTCATGGTATATATGAAAATCTCACACAAAACCTAAACATCATGCAGACATACCTACTATCCTTTGCTCCAGAAGCATAGCTGGTTCAATTAGTGCCCTGTGCCAACGCTATTAACCAGTGTCTCATCCCTCAGCTGTTTTAATAAATAGCAAAAAAAAAGGCACCTCACTGCCATAATCTGTAATTGGCTTATTGCAGTTAGATCTATGGACCACCACCCCACCCCAGCAAAAAAGGCAAATAAAAAAATGTATGTTCCTTCTACTGGAACACCAACCAGGGTGGGCTAATTTACAGGCAGAGACTAAAGGTAGAGGTGTCTCTATTTACATACAAAAATATATACTTCAAGACTGGTCAAACAGGACAAGGCAGTTGAGTTGCTCCATGTTTAAATCACCATAGGTAAAATTCAATACCACATCCTTGCAAGCTATAGGTCTCCCTATATGACCCAGGAAACTCATACAATGTATTTAAACTTATTAGAAACACTAATCATCCAACTCAATACCATATTCATGGCTGACTTTAATTACCCCACTATTAACTGGGAATCCTATATGACATCAAATGTACATGCACAGAGATTCATGGATTTTGCAGACACAAACTGCCTGGACCAGATAGTCAGTACACCAACCAGGGGTGCAACCATACTGGATCTGGTCCTCACTAATATGAGAGAATGCTGCACACCCCCTACTGTAATGTCTTCCCTGGTAAGATCAGACCACAAAATGGTCTCCTTTGAAATAAAAATAAAACCCGGACCCCAACTACACCTGGAATATTCAGGAACGACTCTAAGGCTAACTTCCTGCTATTAAATGATAACCTGGAAAAATTTCAATCCCCATAGACCCTGAAAACACTGCTGCATATGCAGAGCTGTTCACAGAAACCCTGTCTAAGCATGCTAATAGCTGCATAGAGGCAGCTGTACCCTCCAGGAAGAAGTACAGATCTAATTCAAAAACAAGCCACCCTGGTGGAATCACAAAATCAATAGGCTGTATAATAGAAGGAAGAAAATCATGGCAAAAATTAGGAGGTGCAGCACCCAGCAGGATAAAAGCACATTCAAAGAATTAAACAAATAACTCAGAGGACAAATAAAGTATACCAAAGCCCAAATTTGACATACGTTTGGCCTGCCAGGCCAAGGACAACCACAAAGCATTCTTTAGATACGTCTGCAACCTCAAAGGCAATACACAAGTGTGTGCAGAACTCAGTGTAAATGAAGCCACCTATAGTGAGCCAGAAGATATAGACAACCATCTGGCTGATATTTCAGCTCCAACTTTACCCCTCTCTTCCCCTCAACCTTCCCTCAGAAAATATCATCAAATATAACTCCCCTACTATCACTAGGGAACAGGTCCTTAGTGCTTTCTCTAAGGCCAAGAAGAATATATCAGTGGGGCAGACAATATTCCAGGATGCCTTCTAAATATCATGAAACATGACATATCAGGGCCTCTTGAATTATTTAACTTTAGCCTCCAAACAGGCTTCGTGCCTCATGAGTGGAGAATGGCAACAGTCACCCCTCTGCACAAAGATTGGCCATCTGCAGACCCTGGAAACTACAGACCCATGTCTCACTAGTCTTATATGTAAAGCCATAGAAGGAATTATCATGGAGATGATAAACAGAGATATAGTAAACCTCCAGACACTGGACCCTACCACGTTTGGTTTTGTCAAGGGCAGATCACACCTACTCAACCTGGTAAACTTCTTTGAGAAGGTAACCAAAGCAATGGATAAGGGAAAACTATTCACACTTTATACCTTGACCTGGCCAAGTTATTTGACACAATGCCCCACTCGGGTATTGTTGACAAACTCAAGAGGTTAGGTACAAACCCAGTGTTTCCCAGTGGATAGCCAACTGTCCCACAGACAGGACCCACCCAGGAAGTTAGAACTGGGGCATCCACCTCTACAAAAATGTCAGTCACAAGTGGAGTCCCTGAGGGATCAGTCCTTGGACTGCTCCTTTTTGGCATGTACTTCTCAGAAATCAAGCCCAATGCCAGTGGTCTCTGGCTGACTAAATTTGCAGATGACTGCAAATAAAGAGGTGTCATTGCATCCCACACTGACACAAATGTTCTCCAGGAGGGGCTGACACAGACAAACACCTGTTATCAACTGTTGTCAGAGCCGGGTTCCTATTACATGATCGAACGCTAGAAATAGTGAACACTCATTTGTCGAACCCAAATGCATGAAACTGCAGAATATCGAAGGAACGGATCAATGAATTTTTTCCCAGGGAAAAAAATTGCTGGGCCGTTCTCTGGACTTTGCTGTTTTCTTTACTGTGGTGCAATCTTGGAGTTGCTATAGTTAAGGTGGGGGTGTGTGGGGGGCACAGCCCCCCCACATCAGGGGGTGTGGGGGTGAAGCCCCCCCACTTTATGTTGCCTGTATATATATATATATATATATATATATATATATATATATATATATTTTGGATCAGCGAATTTTTCCCTGGGAAAAAATTCGTCGATCCTTTCCTTCAACATTTTGTGGTTTTGTGCATTTGGGTTCGATAATAGATCATTCGCTGTTTCTAGCATTTGATCATATAATATGAACCTGTCAGAGCCATGGGCTAAGACTAACTGTCAAGAAATGCATAACAGTATCCTTTGGGAAGGCATCCATCCTTGGTAACTATCATATTGACAGCACACCCCTTAGAGATGACCCAGTAGTCAGGAATTTAGGGGCACACATAGATAGTAATCTAGCCTTTGACCATCACTTGTCTACAGTAGTGAGGAAATCATTCTATGTTGCGCAACTTATGAACAAAGGTATGACATCTAAGTCCAAGGAAGTCATTGTTCCACTGTATTCAGCATTCATCAGACTATTCATTGAGTACACCGCCCCCTTTGGTAAGTACCCAACCAGGCATATCCAACAACTGGAATGTCCACAGAAGTTTCTCACTAAAATAATACAGGGATAAGTAAATTGTCCTATGCAGACCACCTCAAGGCTCTATCCCTGTATTCTGTCTCCTACAGGCTTTTGAACAGCATGTATCCCAGAGACTACCCCATCTGTGGAACAGGCTCCCCATCCATGTGAAGTAGAGTTCCTCCCTAACCTAATTCAACTGCAACTTGGACAATTGGATGGGGAACTTGAAATTCATCCCTGGTTTTGTACCTAGGTCTCTAATGGACGTAGGCAACCTGTAAATGGTTCATCTCTGAGGATCCTGCTTACACTTATAAAGGGTATCAGAACTTGTCAGAGATTTGGGATGCATGGCTAGGCTTAAAAAGGCCCTGGTGGTCATTAGTCTATTATATACCTATGAACCTATGACATGTCCCCCTTCCCTCCAGCCCTAGTCATTCAAGTCCTATTTCTGTGTCTTGCCCCCCAGTCCTCATTTTAACATATTTTTATTTGAAAGAAAGCATTTCTTCTTTTAAATTGTAGCAAACTATTTACTACAAATATTGCAAACAATAGCTACAGTTCATACCTGCCTGCATGGAGCACTTCAGTGCTCATGTTTCAGTTAAAAATAAAAACAAAACTTTCATTTTCCTGTAGCAAACAATGCTGCAGTTTATACCTTGCACACACAGAGAACTATAGTACTCATGTTTTAGTTAAAAAAAAAATTCCTTTTAAACTGTAGCAAACTGCTTGCTACAAATGTAACAAAGAGGTGCTACAGTTTATACCATGTCTGCCTGGAGTGCTACAGTACTCAGGTTTTAGTTAAAAAAAAAGTTTTGATTTTTTTTACTTTTAAACTCTAACAAACTGTTTGCTACAATGTAGCTAGCAGTTGTTACAGTTAGGCCACACATGGAATGCTACAGAGCTCAGGTTTGACTGCAAATGTAATACCACCTTTTAAAAGCCAGGATTACAGTGAAGAGGATCAGGATCGGCTGACAAAGCCCCACAACACTTTGATCCTGGGGCTGTTGTCCCCATTGCCACTCCATAGGTGTGCTACTGCTTTGATCAATTAACATTTTCTAAAACTGATTTCATGTTACCCCTTTCCTTCTTGAAGAGGGTTAAATCCCTCACAGGACCCCAGATAACCCATGTTCCCCTAATGGTATGGGTGCTGTAAGGACTGGTCAGAGTAGAATGGGAGTAAGTGGCCCATGCCAGCTCACCCATCCTGGGGGGAGGAAGGCAGTGTAATGTGCTGCATTGGCAAAACTGACAGAACTGCAGGTAGCTCAACCCCAGCAAGGAGTCTGGTATGTGGACGCTTGCACATGTGTGGTAGGGCACATACACATTCGACAGCAACTATAGTGGAGCACACAAGCTGGTAAGTGGGCAGGAAAGGAGATGATACACTATCTGCATATTGATCCCCTCCATAATTTTCACCTCCATCAGGAGGACAGACAGCTCTTGGCTCAGTAGAGGAAGGAATGAATGGATCAATTGGGTACAAAAAGAGGAGTCAGTGGGCCAATCCTGCTGACATCCTCCCCCAAATAAATAAATAAATTCATGTCTCTTGGTCAAAAAAAATTTAGTTCAGTTAATTCAATTCATATGATCGCCTCCCTGAAAGGACACACCACTGAATCCATATCAGGGACGTCGGGAAGCATACACACTGTACTGATTTCAGTACAACTTATTTAGAAGGGGGGTAGCTTTTTAACTAAAAAAAAAAAAAAAAAAAAAAAAAGCGTTGGCTCTTTAAGGATGCTTGCTGGGTGCGGTAGCTTTTCAACTAAAAAAAAGCATTGGCTCTTTAAGGATGCTTGCTGGGTGTTGTGGTGAAGGCAAATGGGAGCTGACGTCATGCCCAGCTGGCTGCAAGCGGGAAATTAGCTTGAATGGAGCAATCGTTAACAGATAGGAGTGCGAGAGGGAAATGGATCAGGAAAGTATGGAGCAATCAGGTAAGGAAAGTATGGAGCAATCAGGTAAGGAGAGTATGTGTGAAACAGATTGGGAAAGTGTGTGTGTGTGTGTGTGTGTGTGTGTGTGTGTGTGTGTGTGTGTGTGTGTGTGTGTGTGTGCGCTTATGTTATTTATTAATTTCTAGAGGTTCCATTCATTTCTGTATGAGTGAGAAAGTGTGTGTGTGTATATGTATGCATGTAAGCTGAACTAGCCGTTCTGTTTAAATGAGAGATAAAGTGCATGTGTGTGTTAGTTACTGTGTGAGAGAGTAGGTGTGTGTGTGTGTGTGTACAATTATATTATTTATTCTGGAGGTTCTATTTGTTTCTGTAAGAGTGAGAAAGTGTGTGCGTGTGTATGTAATTTGAACTAGCCGTTCTGTGTGAATGAGAGATAAAGTGCATATGTGTGTGTGTGTGTGTGTGTGTGTGTGTGTGTGTGTGTGTGTGTGTGTGTGTGTGTGTGTGTGTGTGTGTGTGTGTGTGTGTGTGTGTTTAACATACCTCTTAACTGTCCAGATTTAGCCTCATAGTTTTGGACTGTTTCTCATAAAGGTTGTGGGCTTCTGGCAAATCACAGAGGACTGAAGTTAGTATATTCTTCAGAAAGTACATTCTAGCACATATCCTGTTATTCTAGCAACTTTCTTAGTTAAAAAGAGCAATATTTAAAATCTATCCCTATCTTACCTCTCAAATGTCCCAATTTTCACAGAATGTCCAGATTTTTGCCTCATATTTGTGTTCCATTTCTCCTACAATTGGTGCTTTTCTTGCAAATTACTGGCTAACCATTGAGGACTGAAGTGTGAAAATAATGGCAGGCATTTGAGTTTCAAACTCCACATGCTTCAGAAAATTCATGCTAATGTAAAACCTGGAATTATATCAACTTTCTAAGCATGTAAGGGCAATATTTAAAATGTTTTCCTATTTTTGGGCCTTTGTCCCCCCATAACTACTGGCTTTGTCCAGATATCTTGCTTGAAGAGGTTGAGAGGCATGATCCACATTTTGGGCCATTGTATCTCCATTATTTCAGGCTTTGTCCAGATTTCTTGCACTAAGAGAGTGAGAGATATGCGCACCTCTCATCTATCCAGATTTTTACAGAATTCCCTGATTTTTGCCTCATATTTTTGGCCTGTTCCTCAATATTTGTGGTTTTCTGGCAAATCACTGAAAATTGAAATAAATAAATGTCATACAGCTGAGCTGGACTTCATTTCCTTTAGAAAATGCATGCTAAGACAAATGTTATTCTAGTAATCTTCTAAGTCTGTAAGAGCATTATTTAAAATCTGTCCCTGTTTTAGGCTTTGCCCAGATTTCTTATGCTAACAGGTTGAGAGGTATGACAGTATTGTGTGCAATGCTCTAGTTAAGGGGGAGGGCAGGTTAGTCACTTAACTTGATCAGGCTTGACCCTGTAACTTGGTTACAGGAGACAGAGCCTGAATTCTCCCTACCAACTACCAGACGGCTGAAGGAACTGTGAGCTCCAGTGAAGACAAGAGCCTGACTACCAGACTGCCGACAGAATTGTGAGTTTGGGTTTCAATACATTTTCAGGGTATTATGAGTTTTAGTGCATTTTCAAGGGACTGAGTTTCATTTCATTTTCATGGAATTTTGAGTTTCAAGGGAAGATAAATTTACTGTTGCTCATGCTAAGTCTGTTTTCAGTGTGCCACTGACTGTTTTATCAAATGGCCGTCACTATTTGTGTTGTAGAATTTGAAAGCAGTGTTAGTAGCATAATTGCCTTTGGTGCAGAAGGCTGTGGATTCTACTCCCGCACTATTTGGACGGAGTATTGGTATTGCAGTGCCATTTTGATTGTGGATTATTTGGTGCATTTTAAGGGGGTATAGGGGTTCTACACTCCTGAGTGTGTCCTCCTTTGTATAAGATGCCTAGTAACTATGAACTTCTTGTTGGTTTGTCAGTCATTCCTTATTGCAATATTACCAGCTTACCATTTTTTAATGTAACATAGGCAATTAATTCTTCAAAGGCAGCAGGCACTGAATTTGTAGATGAAACATCTGAAATGCAAAGTTGTTTGCCAGTAGCAACCTCTTCATTAGTTATAGATCTCTTTAATGTAGAATTATCTAGACAACTTTTACTTCTGCAAAGATTGTGCTTTTTGAATAATATTGGTGGATTGTAATGACAGAAGTTTTAGTGGCATTTTATGGTCGGAATTTTCTGAAATGGGTAGTTTTATCATTATTGTTTCATTGCTTTCTAGAAGAATGTTCATAAGTACAAATTTAAAACACCATTCTAACAAATTGTGATGTATTGTACAAGGAATATAATTCATAATAAGGGTGAATCAAAGAACACATACATGTGCACATGGCCCTATAAATGTGTGCAAAGAACCCATGGTTTAAAAACAGTTCAAAGCTAAACGTGATCCTCCACTGTCAGATGCATTTTCTTTTAATGTGGGTTTCATGCCATTTCAGTGAATGTGAGTTTCAAGGCCAGAGAAGTTTACTGCTCATGCTAAGTCTGTTTTCATTGTGAGACTGTATTGTTTAGCAAATGGCTCAGTGTTACTGCTATTTTATTTCAATATCTGTAATCATTGTAGAAGTAAATAAGAAAACACGTTCCCTATATCTTTATTTACAATATCTATGATAATTCTTTCCATGGCTTTACATACAAGACCAGTCAGATTTATGGTCTGTGGTTATCCAGGTCAGCAGAAGGCCAAACCTTGTGCTAAGGATTAACTGCTGCAGTCCTCCATTCACTAAGGATGAAGCCAATTAGCAGGCTAATGTTGGACGGTGATTTTAGAGTGCTTGATAGCTCATGTTTCATGCTATCCAAGAGGCATCCCAGGATATTATCAGGGCCCATTGAGATGGTATTCTTTGCCTTGGACAGTACATTGAAGACCTATTTGCTAGTGATAGTCAGAAGAGTAATGGTAGGAGGCGTCTCCTGAGAGGTATTGAGTGGAAAAAGGGGGTGAAACTGGGATTAAATTTATCAGCCAATAGGTTTGCTATATCTTCTGATTCTTTTTAAGTGGTTCCATTTACAATTTGTTCAGCACACTGTCGTGTTACCTTTGAGGTTGTGAATAAAGCTGATGAAGTCCTTGTGGTTACCCTTTTTCTTTGAGGATATTTCTGCCTCAAATTTGGCTTTGATGGGCTTGATAAGATTTCCGAGTTGCTTATTTAGTTTGAGGGGTTTCATACCTTTCTGGGTATTACACTTCCTAGTTTTGGCCATGTTTTTCCTCCTTTTGTTATACGACGATTCCACCAGGGTGGCTTGTTATTTGAGTTGGTTCTCTGCTTATTCCTTGTGGGTACAGCTACCTCACTGCAGCTGCTTACATGATGGTATAGGGTTTCTGTAAACAATTTGCATTGTGGTAGCAGAGTTCACATCTTTTTGGGGGATGGAAATTTTAGCATGGTATAAGTCATTAGTACAAGGGTTGCTTTGGAATAATTCCTAACTGTTTGAGGGTTAGATGGCATTCACTTGTGACAAATGTTTGGAAAGGTACATACCAAAAGGGGCATAATAATCACTCAGTGATTGGCCTAATGAGTGCCAAGTAGTGGGGAATAATTATATGCCTGGATCTGGATGATATATCTTTAGATATAACCTGTACAATGAAAAAGGATTTCCCTACAATAGTGAGTATGTTGGGCCCTTTGAAGTCTCACCTTCATGCAAGGGAATGTCTGTTGCAGTCTTTCATTCATGCAGCACAAAACCTGTTTTGAGATTAGTATTGAATGGCCTTTGTAGAGGGTTCGACATATCAGGTTTCAGACTAACAAGTAGGCAGTCTACTATGTCATCCAGTCGCAATAGACATTATGTTCTTGGCTTTGGGCACTAACTTCAGAAATTGTTGAGATATTTGAGGGGGTTATAGATGCAGGTATTTGATGTGAGAATATTGGAAGATTGGTGGGATGAAATTCAATCTGAATTAGTTGGTCAGTGGATTGGCCATATCCTCTGGTCCAAGTATGTGATATCATTTGTTATAAGCTCACTGCAGTGCCAGTCATTGTTTGAGATTTCTAGCACAGTTAAAAAAATACTTTGTGGTTTTTCTTTCACCTGGGTTTATATTTGTACCTCATATCAGGCTTTGGTTGATTTGATCACAGTCCCGAGTTCCTTGTTTTAGTTTAGTGAGAGTGTTTTTAGCTTTCTAAGTTACATTTATTTTTATATGCAGTGAGTATTTTTTTCTTTGATTATGCTGCCCATATGGCTTTATTTTTGAATTTGGTGTTGCATTTATTTCTGATGGGGAAAGACGTGTCTATGGAACTATTTAAATATACATAGAGCATGGCAGTAAATTATTCTCTACAGTGGAAGCTTGAAACAGGCTTAGTAGAGGGACCCCATCCCCAACTAATGCCCAGTACCCAACATAATCAAAACCCAGCACCACTCAGATGCAGTATGTGCACACGAGATCACCTACACTAGCTTACAAGGGGGTTGAGAATGGTGTGGTAATTTTCTTTGACATTTTCAGTCAGACCTGAGTGTCTTCATTTGTTTTTTTAGCATGTAACAGCATAGGGCTATACATAAAGTGATTGTTTTCATTTTGTGGGAGGGTAGGGAGGCAGTCTGCATTCACTGATATGTTTGTTGTGTTTTCAGCATGTAACAGCATAGGGCCATACATAAAGTGATTGTTTTCATTTTGTGGGAGGGTAGGGAGGCAGTCTGCATTCACTGATATGTTTGTTGTGTTTTCAGCATGTAACAGCATAGGGCCATACATAAAGTGATTGTTTTCATTTTGTGGGAGGGTAGGGAGGCAGTCTGCATTCACTGATATGTTTGTTGTGTTTTCAAGCTGTTGCCTTCTCAGCATATTGGGTGGTAACATGTCAGCTTTGAACATTAAACTTTGAGCAAAACCTATTTCTTCCTTGAATTTCTTTTCTTTCCTTTCCAGTAATGTTGTTCAGACTATCACTGGATCATAAGACTAGAAAAAACTCCAAACAAGTTCCTTAGAGCATGTAACAGTCCCACTGGTTCTGGGGCCTAGGGCAATTTTCTTGCTTTAACCAATTTCCTTTCAGCAAAGGCTTGAGATTTACAGAATGTAAGCAGGGTAGTAAGGATGTAAATTTCAACAGCTTTAGTTTTTGCTTGATTGACTCCCATGGGTATACATCTTTATTTATTGTCAGTGGCAGTATGAATGTATTCTGTAATATTCAACTTGCTGTGACATCATGTGTTCCACTTATATATGCATATATAATATATATATATAATATATATATATATATATATATATATATATATATATATATATATATATATATATATATTATATATATATATATATATATATATATATATATGTATATATATATATATATATATATATATATATATATATATATATATATATATATATATACTAACTTGTTTGTGTTTTTTTTCCACTTTGAGCGTTATTCTTCAAAACTACCATAATAATAGTTTGAATCTTCTCTTTTTTCCTTATCTTCTACATGATTGTCAAACCCTTTCCTATGTAAATATGTTTCTAGTATTATTATATTGTTTTGTAATCTTTGTACTCGTGTTCTTGATGTTAATCTCCATTGACAATGTATTAAATTTTTATTTTCCTGAACTATTAGTATAATTGGAGCTTAAAAATAAATAAAAAAAATAAATAAACTGAGCCCAGCTAAAATGTATTTGTTGTTGGGAATGTAAGATTTACTATTCCAAAAGGCTTTGTGTGAGTGTAGGCTGTAGGAGTGATCAGCCATTGTCAGGTAACCCATGCGGGTGGAAGGGAGGTAGCTGCGGCTCATAGCTTGGGTGTTACCTCGGGAGAGCTCTATATGTTGTACCTCAGACTACAATTCTGCAGAGCACGTGCTGCCTAGAACTGGACAGTCCTTTAGATGGCAGCACTACTGGAGCTCTAATGAGCCACTACAGGAGTTAGGAGCTGCAAGGGGAAGAAGGGTAATCGTGGGGAGGGCAAACTGATCTGTCTTACTGTAAATGGAAAGGTATTTTGTTTTTTTGACTTATGGAAGATGTACCTTCGGAATGAAATGTTCATGCAGCATGTAAATAATTACTACCCTGGCATATACTTGCAAGTGATCTGTTCAGAGATCAGCAATATGAATGGGGCATGGCTTGGTCAGTAGTGTTAATGTGGGTGTGGCTTTCTGAGGGGGCAGCAGTCTGGGAGCTGTGAGTACAAATTTGAAAATCCTGGCTACATCCCTGATCCATATACAAGTATAAATGTAATGCTGTTGAATTGAACCAACCCAAATTATGCTATATATTAGAAACATTTTAAGCCAACTTCCAAGAAGCATCTCAACTGTCCCTACTATGCAGGAATGCTCCTATTTTCCAGTCTGATTTAGGATGTCACTATTTTTGAACGGATAACCCTATTTTTAGCCTTGATTTATCCATTCACACAATATTCTGAAAACCACTCATCACATAATTTTTTTAAGTTGTCTGGTACAAAGAAAATAGTGCTACATGACCAACATACTCACTGTAACAATAATTTAAAGAGAAAGGACACACACATCTTACAAGTCACTTTTTCTAATGCAAAAATAAATGACCTTGTGTGGTAGAATTTTGGAGTGCAATTCATTAAAGTCTACAGATTTTACACTGCTCTTTAATAAAATCCTTATAATTTTCCATCATTTTGTTAGTCTCTGTTTTTAAACATGTGTTTGAGTACTATCCTACATTCCTACTGAAACTGGGAGCAGTTATGTATGTTTTGGTATTCAAAGTTTACGTTAATTAGATGTCCAGATTTTTAGATGGATGTTCCTATTTTTCATTGGCGTTTGTTCTTAGTTTCAATGTCTGCAAATTGAGAGGCATGCCTTGACGGATAAATGGTAGACTGACTTTCCCTCATTATTAGCTCCTCAAACATCTAGACTCTTCTATGAGCAACATAATCCCTACTCTTCCAATAATTGCAACTTAAAAAATAAATTATTAAATAAATACAAATAAACTGCAAAGCTACAAATATACTTAATTTCAGCAGGCCATTTCATTGCTCTTTCCTAGAAAAGAACATATTTATCACTGCCTGCCTAAAGCAAAAAACAAAACACATTTGCTAGGTACTAAATATGTTGGAGATTGATGTCATAGTTAAGGTATTTATGTTGCAATCATAAGGTACAGGGTTTGACTCTCATCTTTGAAAGAGAATTTGGTTATTCTTAAAATGATCCACAAGGGCAGCTAACTCAATATGAACCTACAACTACCAAGTTCAGTATAATAATGGTTCATAGATTCAAAGGTTCATAGATTAATTATGAACCTATGAACCTATAATAATGCTTTACTCTTCAAGTGATTTAATCTTGTTGATAGCCTATACTTTTCTGAATCCCTAACTGCAAGCACACACTCAAGGCATTTATGCATATCAACAAACACATAATCAATATTCAATGCTCTAGTCTAGCATCTGTCTAGCACACTTAAAACCTTCTGTTTAGGAGGCCCTACACTCTGGAATGTGTTGCCTTCTAGTATTGCACACACAACATCCTTATCCTCCTTCAAAACAACTAATAAATATTGTATGTGGAAGACTGTTTATACCTACTATTGATAAAATACACAATTTACCTTACCACAAAGATTATCCCATTTTGTATACTTCCAACTTCCAGCTCTTCAAAATAGGGATCCAAGTCATCTGTAATGATGAAAGTCTATATTTTATCTATCACAGAAGTTATGCAGATGTATAGGCATAAACAGCCAATCACTGAACCCTGGACATTGCCAACCTTATGCGCTTATCTGATTTGGCAGACTGTCAAGCTGAAAAATTATGACTGTATGTAACTTTATGCAACATTGTATTGCTCTAGTAGGTAACAAGGAGAAAAAATTAACCTTGTGCCTGTCACAGAGTCTATGCACCTGCAAATAAATAAATAAGCACATGCCTAAATGAATGCAAAATAACTATGTGTGACATCTTATTCAACACTTTGAAATATGTTTGCACAATTTGTGCCTGTTTTCATTAGTAATATCTCTATACATATTTCATTATTTATATAGTAGGAAATCAAATAACCTTATACAACAGTTTTTGTTCCGTAAATCTCAATAATTTTGTGTCAGGATTGTCAAACTGGCAGAGGAGCTTGGCAGCTGAGGTCAATGAGCTCCACTGCCTATCCTAAGCAGGAAGATTGAGTTTAAAAAGAGCCCTCATGAATAAATAATGACTCACTGCCTATCCTAAGCAGGAAGTTTGAGTTTAAAAAGAGTCATTATGAATAAATAATGAGTCGTCAACATACTGCACTAAGCCATGAGGTAGCATCACCATCTGTTGCCTCTGACCACCTGACTTCAGTAACATAATAAGGACAGGAGGATGACAATCACTGATTAATTCACTCACTGATCTACTTAGTGAACTAACAGCTATTGATTTTTAAAAATATTTTAAAAGGCTGCAAAATAAGCAAGCAATAATGTCTAAAAAGATGGGGGTCATAGGGACATAGTGGACTGCTCAAGAGTGTTGAGAGTAGGGTTGCTACATCTGTTTTTTCTGGACTATTTGGACATCAGAATGAGTGTCCAGAGGTCCAGAAAACAGAGTACAAACTCTAGTACCCTGTTTACCAACACAAACAGAATGTCAGAGTTTGCTTAAATTCCACTTAGGTCTTGCAATTTTTAAAGAAAATTATACAATGGAAACTCGGCAAAGCTGAGAAATGTGCACACTGATTGGCTAATTCAGCCAGCATGCACATTGTAAAGCCAACATAATGAAGTAAAGAAGTCCAGCCGCTAACTTGTAATGAAAAGAACCGAACGAAAAACACCTTACTGGCACACTTTAATAAATCAAACTCACGTCCAACTCCAAAGTGCATTTAAGCATTAAAAACAAAAAACAACCTAATAAAATGAAAAAAAAGTTTAAAAAAATACATCACACCCAGCACCCACACATGAAGCACACAGTAACTCCTCTGCTTACAACACAGTACCGGCAACCACAAAAGACATTCACATTCCTGTAATACTGCAAATGCAATAACTTCTCCACTTCATAACTGTCATTGATATACAAAATAGTATATTTTCCAGGGAGTGTACCTTAACTAACTCAAACTCAAAAGTGGCAGTAATGCTATATGTGCTTCTAGTAACTGATTTTGTTTTTTAAAGGAGCGCTGCACAAGCAATGAGTTTTTCACATAACTGTGGAGGCAGACAGAGGTGGGGATAGTCATTATGGTTTTCTAAGCCTGATGAACCTGTAAATTGGTCATTATTTCACTGCACGAATGCTGCCCAGTTAACTGAAAAGTTAAACTAAAAAAAGTTAAGCTAAAAGCATTACTATGAAACACACCAATTGCCTGCAGTTAGAAAACATCAAAGAACAGTACAGAGACCAGATTAAGTACTATGCTCCTTTGTTTAATTATCCCCCTTCAAAAGCATAAGAACTTGTATTTAAATTAAAGACAAATTATAAGACAAATAAAATAAACAGTAAATGTGAAGTAAAAGTGTGGACTATTTTATCTCATAAAAAGTGGAAAAATACAGATTAACACAAACAAAATCCTAAATAACAAAAACACGAACATAACACAACACAAAACTAACACCATTGTATAATAGCAATAACCAATAATCCAAATGGAACAACTGAAGAAAAAGTAACAGTAACACCACAAACTTCAGTTGTTTTCCAAGCCCAATAAAGGTCTCCTCATTAACGAATTAAGAACAAAATACCAACAGTTTATTTATTGTTTACAAGTTTAACTTAATTAATTAATTAATTAATTAATTAATTATGACTTCTTATTAAAAGGTACAACTACCTAAAACCATAAACCATAATACTTTTCATAAAATTAATAGCCTTTTATATATTCAACGTAATACCTTACCACATTATTATATATAAGAATTACATGCAATCATAAACATCATATACTAATATAAATACACATATTGAACAAAGAAACTTTTCTCCTAACTTAATACTTTCAATGCTATCATGTATTACATATTTTAAAAATCTATATACATATATACATATAAAAAAATTATTAAATAATCATTTTATAAAATAATTTCATGCTTAATAATGAATCAATTTATTAAGTTATTCATTCAACTTTAACCATTAGTACTTGTTTGCTCTAATTTTAAGTGCTGGCATAAGTGAAATATGGTCATTAAGTCCCGGTGGGTTGCAGGCATCCAGCTGCAGTTGCCATATAAGTTCCCTTAACTCCAGTTGTGCTTCCCAATCACCACTTCTTTCACTTCTTAAAACCTGTTCTATGACCCAAAACTTAAAATCAGCCTGTGGACATACTACTGTATGTCTATAAAGGGCATTACTTTCCCTCTTCCTATTAATTTCATATGTGTGCTCATATATCCTTTGTTTCAGACTCTGCTCTGTCTTTCCCACATAATATGAGCCACATATACATTTAGCCAAATACACTATACCCTTTGACTGACGATTATAGTAACCCTTAGGATAGAATGTCATGTTAATATGCTCTATATCTAGACCCCCTTGATTATACACAAATGGACATTGTGGGCACCTACCACACTTGTACGTGCCAACCTTCCTTTTACTTCCTAGTACTTGTTCCCTCTCAAAGATTTCCTTCAAATTCCTATTTTTCTTATACCCAAATTTTAACTTCTTAGAAAATATTTTAATACTATTGGGCATAGACGAGAATAAAGTCCAGTTTCTATATATAATATTCTTAATATCTTTAGTGTCTTGATTGTACGTCAGGACCATATCTACTTCTCCTGTCTCTTTCCTTTTGTCTAGCTCCCTTGCTACTAATTGCATACCATTACTATTACTATGCCCACTTGTTATTAACAGTATATATTTCTCATTCCACCCTTTCAAAACATCTTGCTTAATATTCACTAAAGTCTCTACAGGATAATCCCTTTCTTCAAAGAGACTCTGTATATAGTCTAACTCAATCCTCACATCTTCTTCCTCTGATGTCATACGTATCGCCCTAATCATCTGGCCTTTTATAATATTTTGTTTGTGATTAATAGGGTGATTGCTACTATAATGTAGATATGAATTAGAGAAACACTCCTTCCTATACAATTTGGACTTGAATTTTTTATTTTTATTATCCTTCAAGATAGTAACATCCAAGAAGTTTACTTTTTCTTCCCATATTTCATATGTAAATTCTAGGAATTCTGTAGTTGGCCAATATACCTCACAAAATTGTCTATTTCATGTCTTGGTCCCTTCCAGACCTAGCATATATCATCCAAAAATCTAAAATATGCTTTTATATACTGCTTGTATCCGGAATCAAGTATAAAATGTTTCTCCCAATACAATAATTCTATGTTTGCCACTATAGGGGCACAAGCTGCCCCCATCGGTATACATCTATCTGATGGTATAACTCTCCTTGGAAATATATAAAGTTATTTTTCATAATCAACTCCACACTCTCAAGTACTAAATTAAAATCTCTACTATCCAAAAACTCAAATTCTATCATCATTTTACCTAACCATGCGGAATTACCGAAAATAAATCTTTAACATCCACTGTTATGAACATGTATTCCGCATCATACTTTAATTTCACTACTGCTATTTATTTTATGAAAAATATTATGGTTTATGGTTTTAGGTAGTTGTAAGAAGTCATAATTAATTAATTAATTAATTAATTAATTAATTAATTAAATTAATTAATTACGTTATTCAGGTGTTGGGTCTATTTAAAGTAAGGGTGGGAACTTAGACATTGACTCTGATGATGTTTCCATGGTAGGAAATGAAAGCACTAAGTCCGTTTTGCGTCTGTTGTTACTTGTGAACAATAAATAAACTGTTGGTATTTTGTTCGTAATTCGTTATTGAGGAGACCTTTATTGGGCTTGGAAAACAACTGAAGTTTGTCGTGTTACTGTTATAATAGCAATAACCCACAGCTGGGTGTGGGTAATGCTGGATTTACCCACAGTTGGCTTTGCTTGGTCACTTGGGCTTCGCCCTCATGACCAAACCACACCAACTGTAGGTAAATCCAGCATTACCCATGCCCAGCTTCATGGGTTATTGCTTAAGTATCACTAACATGATGTGGTTATCTCCATGACCAGAAAGGGACTATATACTATATACATATATACAGTGGATATAAAAAGTGTACACACCCCTGTTAAAATGCCAGGATCTTGTGATATAAAAAAAATGAGACCACAAAACTTTTCCCACCTTTAATGTGACCTTTAACCTGTACAATTCAATTGAAAAACAACCACATTGGTTAGGGGGAAAAATATAAAAAATAAAAAACACACAATAAGCTGGTTGCATAAGTGTGCACACCCTTAAAGTAATACTTTGTTGAAGCACCTTTCTGTTTACTAGAGTCCTGAGAAGGACAATCTAATTTGTATCATATAAACTTCTTCATCTGTTATGTATGAATCAGGATAAGGAGTCATTTTTATTTTTGCCTTGTTAAACCTTCCAAGATAACTACAAATGTTCTCATTTCTGTTTTCTGTCTATAAAGCTAGGACTGACCAGTGAATGTACCAGTGTAGGTCACACTTGTTTCCTATAGTACATTAAAATATTTCCCTGCAAAGGTCTTATATATACTGCAGTAGTATATGAGGCAAAATTAATGTAGTTATGGTAGGCGTAGCTGACATGCTAGGTTCATCTACCATTATGACCCATGGAGCTGACACAATTACAGGGTGTAACAGTGTAAGTATCAGTGGAGGTCTGATACGATCTTATCTTCCTGTAACACTGGGTATAAAAAGGAACACTTTGGTATTCTTGATAAAGAAATGATGTCCCTGTTTTGGCATCATTTAAATATTTGTATCTTACTCAGAAATGCAGCTATAACTGGATTTTTTTCTTTTTTATGATATTTTGAGACTTCTTTTGATTATTAATTTTTATTAACTTTGACAACCTTATCTGTTTTCCTCTGTTTCTTTACAGGCTCCCTACTTTTCATTTTTTTAAAGAGTTTAAAATGGAAAATGATGAAACACAGTTATGTGTGCTAATCCAAAAGACAGGAGCCTAAACAATTACAGCATGGCAGTGTGATAAGTTTAAATTAAAGAAAATCAAAGAATATGGTGAACTATTGAGAAGAACAAGGCACTACTTAGACAAAAATGCTCTGCGAGTGGCAAGAGGGACTGAAGAAAACTCCTAAGTGTTGTTTATATATCTGTACCTTGTTTACCTTACAGGTTCCTATGGAATGCTGACATGATAATTGAAGGGCCAGGATATGACTAATGGCTTAGCCTGTAATTAGTTCTTGGAAAGATGGTTCAACTCATGCGTTATGATTTACTGCTGCAGTGATCTTCTCTGAAGAGGATCTATGGGCTCCCTTTTGATAAGGGATAAATGGGACAATCCCTGATTTCTCTTGACTTTCATAGTATCTTGATATATATGTATGCATTTTTCTCTTTGCTCAAGTACCTTGGTTTGACATGTGACTTGCTTGTTTTGTTGCAGTTCCTTAAATTTTGTAGTGACATATTTAGTTTTGAATGTCATATATTGGTTGTTCTCTGACACGGACATGTAGTTGAGAAAGAGCAATGATTTATCACACTTTGGAGTGACCTGAGAGTGACAATATATTATTGAGTATGGAAACTGCAGGGGTCATGGTTGCTTATATTATTCATTTGATTTACAAGCCTTTTTCAGTTCCTTGAGTACTTGTATGTGGTGGTGTTATGAAACTAAAGTAATGGATTTTGTGCAGATGTCTGCATTCTTGTACTTGGAGCTTGTACATTTTAATAAAGTGTAATAGGTCAGTAACGCCTTTAAGCTTAAAACTTGCTCTGCATGTATTGAAACAGTAATATTACAAAAGGAAAGGTACATGTTTGCTAGTATAAAAAAATGATGTTTTCTGAATGTGAAAATTAAATTATCACAAGATGCAAAAAGAGCATAAAAATACCAAACTGAACCATTTCACCTCTGTTTTTTTTCTGATATTATGTTTGCAATCATTTTAAGTATACTATTCCATAGCTAACAGTAAGTCTAATAGGTAAGGTTTAGGTTCATAACCATTTACGAGCCTTGCAGTCTAGGGGACCATTGAGGACCCTATCCCAAATTCACAACTGCATCTAAGCACTGTCTCGTTAAGTTACTTGATCAAGGTCACTGGGTAAATCAGACGCTCTATGTTAAGTTAACTCTCTGTGCTAACTGCCAAATAAAGGCTTTGAAACTTACATCCTTGCAAATGGAAACACTATCATTAACCTGCTGTACTAATTGATAAGTTAAATTATTCTACCTCAGATGGGACTCAACCTAACAACCCTGGTTTGGGGGTCAGTGCCTTATTCATTAGGACATTAAGGCCTGATATAGGACATTAGGGCCAGTGTAAAATACAAAGCTAACCAGCACCCTTAGCACCCTTGTCTTCAAGGATAGGAGAATCATGTAAGTGTCCCAACATATCCATGTTCTACCCATTCCTAGGTTATTTGTACACAAAATATTTGGGTTAAAAGTACAATGAGGATGTATGGCTAGGCTTCTTAAGATCTTCGCATAACAATAGTCTTATAAGTACCTATGCATCCATGAACTAATCACATGAGAAAAAATAGTAAGAAAGAACTAAACAAAGTAAATAATCTAACTAAGTGTTAAGCTATTTTTAACAGAATCAAAGTGGCAGATAAGGTAAGTATTTTGATAAATAGAGTGTCTCAGTATTGTTTCTTTGGAAAGCATGTACATGGGAGAAAAGAAGCTAAAGATGTCCTTACATTCACTACTGCAGTATTCTTAACAGATGGGATGCCCTGCTGTGGAAGCCCAAATGTCTGGCTATTCTACGAAAGACTACTTGTTGCTTTTAAAAGGTATGCCTAATGTCACTCAAACTCTCTTTGTGTATTGTAGGGCATAAAGGAGACATTTAGGGTTAACAAAATCAGAACTTCTTTGTTGCCAGTCTGAACATATCTTTTTACCATCAGTCTGCTTACCTGCATCTGTTTTCTGCCAGTTGAATGCATTTTTGTTCTCCAGTGACTACCTATGCCTGTTTGGCAACTTCTATTGCAGTTGCGCATAAGTGCCCCATTGGGGATTTTGGTTTTTCTTACTTGTCACTTATCATCCAGGAAGGGTAAATGCCAGTGTGGGAGACAGACTCCCCATAAAGACAGCCACGATAAGTATATATTTTTTCCTGACCATAGGTCTTGTTCTATTTGTCAGATGTTCATTCTGAAAATCCTTTGCAGTAGACTTTCTTCTCTTTCCTTGTATTTTGAGAACCAGGGTCTTAAGCTTCTTGCTAAAGATATAATGGAAGGAATCTCCCACCCTGATGGTCAGCTGTTAGGGAAGAAGAAGATGAAAAAGGTATAATCAGAATCTTTCACTGTCCAACCTCTGCCAGGTGTTTCTCCTGAGGTCATCACAAACCTGGAGGCTCGCTCAGCTATGGTGTAGGAATTCTCTGCCACGACTGTGTAGGAGACCAGTGAGGGTCTGGCTGGCAGCACATCCGAAGAGGCTTTGCAGGCATCCATCTTGGATGTTCAGGGGGAACCATGGTTGATTTTTTTCTGAGGGGCCTAGGGGAGTTCCTCAGTTTATAGTTTGGGAAGAAATTACTGCTGTGGTTTTCAATTTTTATCCCGGGTCTGAGCCTTCTCAGTTTTTTGGAGGGGATGTTCTCTTAAAAAAAGAAACAAAAAATTAAACATATTTCTTCTGCTCCTAGGGATCCACAAACTTAGTGGCAGACCTTCACTCAGGCTATTTATTGCTTTAATGTCCTTAAAGTCTCCTCCAGGGGTTTCAGTTCCTGGTCCTCATTGGTCCTCTACTTCACTTAAAAGGCCTAGAGAACAGGATTCTTCTGAGGACGAGTCAGATTCAGATAATGAATCCCTGACTTATTCTACTCATATTCCTTCTCCTTTAGACTGTGGGTCAGAGGAGGAGGAATCTATTAGCCCAGATGTTCTTTTTGAGGAAATTTCCTTTGGGGAAACACTCTCTAGGATGATGCATTTTATTTTAAGTGGACTTGTGCTCAGGGCTCTGATATCCATAAGAGGTACTATGAGTTGCTGCAGTGAGAATCCCCTAAACCTGCGGCTATTCCTCCTATTTTGGCTGCTTTGTGGATGTTTTTTCCAATACCTCTCATGTGCCTGATTCTCTTCCCCCTGCTCCCAAGTAGCCAGACCAGTTTTATAGGGTGTCTGAGGATTGTTCTTTCCTATATAAATGTCCTGCTGCTGACCCCTCTGTCATGTCTGTAGCCTCTGATAAGCTGTCTCAATTGCTTCTTTCACCCAAGTTATTATCTTCTGACAAGAATAGCAGAACTATGGAAAGGTTAGGTAAAAAGGTTTACACCTCTGCTACCCTAGCTTTTAGGGCTATTAATTATCAGACTCATATGTCTAGGTATGTGTTGGCTCTTCTTTCTCAGGCCTGTCAACTTTTTTCTGATTTTCTGGACTTTGAGGGTACAACTTCTGTTCTTTCCTTGCTAAGGACATCTTCTCAAGTCATTTGTCATTCTATTAAATGTAGTTATGATGCAGCAGATGCCACTTTTAGGCTGCTGTTTTTCGTTCAGTGATGAGGAGGTATTCTTGGCTTAGGCTTCAACCTGTACCTGATGATAGTAAAGGTACATTGATGGATGCTCCTCTGGATTCTAAACCTTTGCTTACGGAAGCTACTGTTCATTTGTTTAAGTCCCTTCAGGATAAGGGTAAGGCCTTACAGGAGATTAAACATGTGTTTGTTTCTCCTGTGCCTAAATTTCAGAGGACCTACCCTGCTAAGCCTGCTTTTGTTTGTGGGCAATCCTGCCCTTCTAATAAAGGTAGGAGGAGTGACAAATGGGCTCCTCCTGATAAAGCTACTCAATTTTCACACTCTGAAGCTTTCCTTTCCAGATAAACCAGGTGCTGTATGACTATCCATCTCTTCCCAGTCACATTCCTCTTTCTTTTCGCCTTTCTCTTTCTCTTCCTGTTTGGCTTCAGATCACTCAGGATTCTTGGGTTCTGTCAATTATTCATCAGGGGTACTTCATGGTGTGGAAATCCCATCCTCCTTTTATGGGCATTCTTTAGCCTTCTTGGGAACAGCTTTGCTTTCTCCCAGAGGTTCTTCAAAATCTCTTGACTCAGGGTACTATTCAAGGGATACCTGTGTCCCTAAGAGGGAAAGGATTCCATTCCAGACTGTCTGTAGTGCACATAAAAGAGGGCATTTGCATGCCTTTTGTAGACCTCTCTCATCTAAACAATTTTCTTAAAGTGCCTTCTTTTTGCATGTTGTCCTTTCAGATTCAGATTCTGTTTTGTCTCTTGCTCCCTCAGGTCTATATGGTGTCTCTGGATCTCAAGGATCCTAATCTCCATATTCTGAGCCATCCTCTTTTCAGGAAATTTTTGCATTTCTCTGTTGCTTCCTGGCATGTTCAGTTCTCTGCTTTGCCCTTTGGCCTTTCTACTGCCCAATGGGTATTCACCAAATGCCTTGCTCCTGTGATTGTTTTTGCAGGCTTCAAGGGATCCAAATATTTCCTTACTTAGATGACCTGTAGATTCAGATGTCCTCTCCAGAGAACCTTTTGCAAAATCTTCATTTTGCCATTTCCCTTCTTTAGAGCCTGGGGTTCACTATAGATTTCAAAACATCTTCTCTGACTCTTTCTCATGACCATGTATTTCTGGGTTGCAGGATTCAGACAGTGCCAATGCTTCCATCCCTGCCTCCTCTGAAGGCCTTAACTCTCATTTCTTTCTTTCTTTCAAACTCTTCTTCCTCTGGGTTCCATTACTTTCATGGAGTTTCTCAGAGCTCTGGGTTTCATGACATCCACCATTCCAATGCTCCCTCTGGCAAAACTTCACATGAGAAAGTTCCAGTGGTTTCTGAAGTCAGTGTGACTCCAACATGCTCATCCTCTAGACTTTGTAATTCATCTTCTTCCTTATCTCAGACAAGAACTTCACTGGTGGATTCAGCTGTTGTCTCTGAATCCAGGGATCCCTTTTCATCTCCCTCTTCCCTCTCAGGAACTGTTCACAGATGCTTCAGACATGGGATGGGGGTGGTGGCATTTGACTTCCTAAAATTACAGGGGGTGTGTTCATCTTATCAGCAATATCACAGTGATGTGGTATATCAACAAACATGGAGGAACGAGATCTTATCTTTTTTGCTGGGTGGCACTTCTGGTATGGGATCTTGCTGTCAAGTATCAAGGGACTCTTCAGGCAGTTTATATCCCTTCTGGTCAGAACACTGTGGCAGACACTCTGAGCAGGTCCTTAACTCAGTCCCATGAATGGATGCTTCATAGGGATGTGTTTCTAGACATTATCCACCAGTGGGGTGCTCCTCAAATGGATCTTTTTGCCTCCCCTCTGAACAGACAATATCTTCTGTTTTATGCCAGAGTTCCAGGTCCTCTGGTGTGGAAGGTGGATGCTCTCTCATTTTCTTGGAAGGAGATGTTTCTTTATGCATTCCCTCACCTTCCTCTAATTCTGAAATTCCTATTCAAGACTCAATAGGATACTCCCAAAATCTTGTTGGTGACTCCATTTTGGCCACGACAGCACTGGTTCCCTCTACTTCTGCATTTGCCTGGGGCAGTTGTCACAAGTTACCCCACAGGGTGGCTCTAATCCCACAAGACAAGGGATCTCTCATCCATCCCCACCTTTCTACACTTCAACTGACACTGTGAGCGAACACCTTTTTTTCCTGAGGACATGCTGCAGTTCTAGAGGAGGCCAGGAAGCCTACTACTAGGAAATCCCACTTATCCAAATGGAAAAGGTTTTCTATTTGGTGTCTCAGAGGTTCATAGGTTTATAGGTAGGTACTAGGCTATCTGCCCGAGGGCATTTATAAGCCTAGCCAGAGTGTCGGCTTTTTCCGCCCCATTGATTAATTAACTGAGCCTCTGTCAAGCAGACCCAATGACGTGATCCCAGGGGTGTATTTTCTGTTACCCATCCACTCGTCAAGGCTTCTCTTGAAGAGTGTTAGTGAGGGGCTCTGCCTAATGTAGTTAGGAAGTTTGTTCCAAAGCATGGGGAGTCTCTGTGACAGGAATCTATCCCTCCAGCATGTTCTATTTATTGTTGTGGTGAGGTTTAGCTTACTAGAGCACGTGGCTCTCAGTGACTTGGATTTCTTTAGGTGGAGCATGTCCATCAATTCTGAGTTGGACATGGCTTTGTAAGTCAGGCAGAGATTCCCTCTGAGTAAGCGATATGTCACTGAGTACAGCTGGAGTTTTTTCAGTCGGGCTGCATAGGACATATGTTTGAGGCCAGTAATCCTCTTGGTGAGGCGCTTTTGTGGTCTTTCCAGCTGTTGGAAGTGTCTTGTGAGGTACATCCCAAATGGGGCATTGTACTCTATGATGGGTCTGATGAGTGACGAGTAGAGGGGCACTATAACCTCTTTATTTCTAGATGCGAACCCCTTAGTAATTAGATGGGCCACATAGAAGGATTTCCTAACTACTTTGGCAATATGATTGTCAAAGGAGAGATTACTATCTACCTGGGTCCCCAGATCTCTTATTACCTCTTCTGTATTAAGGGGGTTGCCACCTATGTGATAATTCTTGGGTGTTTTGTTTTTCCCAAATGGGATGACTATGCATTTTTTTGGCATTTAGCTTGAGGCCATGACTTTGACACCAGGTGTTTGTCTCAGTAAGGCCTTTTTGAAGGATGTCCGTGTCAGCTGGAGAGTCAATTATGGCTCCCAGTTTGCAGTCATCAGTGAACTTGGTTAACCATAGCCCTCCTGTGTTTGCCTGTACTTCTGAGAAATATATGCCAAACAGTAGGGGTCCCAGAACCAAAACCTTGCGGGACACCACTTGTGACTGGTTTAGAGTCGGACCTGGAGCCCGCTATTCTTACTGTGTGAGTTCTGTCTGTAAGCCAGTTGGCAACCCATCTTGTGATGTAGGGGTTTATGTTCAGGCTGGTGAGTTTTTCTATAATACCCGAGTGAGGAACGGTGTCAAACGCCTTGGCGAGATCAAGGTAGGCTGTGTGAACCACCTTTCCCTCGTCTCTGGCCTTGGTGACTGTCTCGAAGAAGTCAACCAGGTTTAGTAGGCATGATCTGCCCTTAACAAAGCCGAACTGGGTCGAGTCAAGTGTTTGGAGGTTCCCAATGTCTTTGTTAATGAGTTCCATGATGATGCACACCATAGCCTTGCAGACCAGGCTAGTCAGGCTTATAGGGCGATAGCTACCAGGGTCAGTTGTGGCCCCTCCTTTGTGGAGTGGAATAACCATTGCTGTGTGCCATTCTATGGGCATATAGCCTGTGGAGAGGCTGAGGTTGAACAGCGTGTTTAGGGTGGGGGTTAGTTCATTCTGTAGTTCATGCAAGACGCAGCCTGGGACACCTTCTGGCCCCATTGATGCTGTGTTTTTGGCTTTTGAAAGGGCTGTTTTCACCCGTGCTTCTGTGATTTCTGGGACACTACACTTTTCCGGTATTGTTGTGGGCCCTTTTGACGGTGAGAGGGAGGTGAAGTTTGCACTGAATCTATCTGCCAGGATGTTGGCAATATCAGTAGGTTCAGTATATTTTGTGCTATTTTGCACTAGCTCAGAGCATATCTCTGAGTTGCCACTTTAGATTCTTGACATAGCTAAAGAAGGCTTTGTGGTTATCTTTCGAATCCTTGGCTATTTTTTTTCGAAGTTAGCCTTGGATGATTTTATGAGGGACCTTAGTTTCTTACTGATACTGATCAGGGATGTCTTTCCTTCTTGGGATTTGCTTTTTTCTGAACTAATTTCCTCCTTTTGTTGTATAACCTGTTTATGCAGGGGTCCACCAGACTGGTTTCCTTCTCTTAGGGGAGTGAGTCTTGGTTTTGCTAGGGATGGCATGATCCATGCATCCTTGTAGGTGCTCATAGAGTGCAATTGTAAAGGATTCTGCATCTTGGGCAGTGTTATCCTTTAGCGTGGAGGCTGTGAAACTTACCACCTCTGCCTTAAGTAAGGTGAAGTTTCCTTTAGAAAAGTTTTTCACTGTGGCTTCCTTGGTTGGGGGAGGTGGTGGGGTGTGGACATCCAGGTTGATTAGTTTCTGGTCTGATCTAACCAGTGACAGGTTCACCTCCCGTACGGAACACCTGTTGCCCATGTTGATGATGACCAGGTCCATTATGTTGTGGCCTCTGGTAGGGGAGTTTACCAGCTGATCCATGGCATTTGAGTTGATAAATTCCAGGAAGCGCTGAGCCTTGGAGTTTCTACTCAAGTAGTTTTCCCAGTTAATGGTAGGGTAATTGAAATCACCCAATATCAGGGTGTTCGGTAGGACCTTCATGTTTTCCAGTGTCTCCAGAAAGGCGGAGTGGTATTCCTGGGTCATGTAGGGTGATCTGTAGCAGGCCACAATTTGCATTGCAGATTTGCCTGATGTTAGCTGCACATGGATGATCTCAAAGGTATCACACTGTGCCACTAACCTGGAGGTGTGGGTATCCTTGATGAATATGGATACACCCGTCCTTTTGTGTTTCGGTCCGTGTTCTGTGGCCGAAATGTGTGGTATGAGTTATAGCCCAGTAGTGCTGGAGTGCTCTCTGGAGCCTTGAACCAGGTTTCAGTTACTGCACAGATGTCAACATTCTCCACACTTAGGAGTGCTTCGAGCGCATGCATTTTGAGATTTAAATTCCTGGCATTGAGTAGCATAACCCTCATTTATTTACTTGTGCTGTTTAGGGAGGTGGGTTTGAATTTTGAGCCTTGCCTAAAAAAAGCACTATGGGGGCAGCAAGAGCCTTGGCCAGTATTCGAAAGCCAAGAGGTGACAGGTGCAAGCCGTCTCTTGCAAAGCAACGTGGGTTGTCGAGCATGTCATACCAGGCTGACAGACACTGGATCCCCTTTGAATGACACCAGAAGCTTAGCCAATTGTTGAAATTGATCATTTTTTCTTTATACTGAGGTATCATTCTTGGTGAGAGCAGGATGCTTCTCAGGGTCAGGGTCATACCCGCCTGGGCTACATGATCAGAGAGCTCTTCCATGTCTCTTTTCATGTAGTCCAGGGAGGTACGTCTCAGGTCATTCACACCAACACGAACAATGACAAGAGTCATATTTGTACTTGTTCTGGAGTGAGCTGAGTGCTTGTGTTATGTGGCGGATTCTGACTTCTGACAGGCAGCTAACAGTAACCTTCTCTTTGTCCAGCCTAGTGAGTGGGGTGTCAGTGTGCCTGACTATTGAGTCACTTATTACTAGTGTGTTAGGTATGTTATTTCGCCTTAAGGGCTGTGATTGTGCAGCACATTGATTTTGTATTTTATGTGTTGTCTGGTTTGTGACGGGAGGTGCAGGTTTTGTGGGTGTCTGCTTTGGAGCTCTCTGATGCTTTTGCAGGTTTTTATTTAGAATCTCCGAGTATGATTTCCTGTATTTATGTGTATTTTTTGCCAGTGCTGGTTTAGTAGGTCTATGTGAGGCTGGAGGTGTGGTGCAAGTGTTAACCTTCTCCTCATGACTGTCTGTTCCAGTCTTGGGTGGAGAGACCTTAGCCTCCAGTTTGGCTGTATAATTGTGTCTCTCGCATATGTTAGTGTTTTGTGGTAGGAGGAGAGGGCTGTCTGTGTACATGAGGCAGTTGTAACATTGCCTCAGGATACCCAGATTCACCAGCTGGACTGGAGAGTACACCTGAAGTTGCCTTTTGATCATGCCTGAATAGTAGAGTGAGCTGCTTAGTCACTTGGTAGGTGAGGGGTGGATAAAGAGCCTTGCCCTGCTGGGCAGTCAAGTGTCGGGGTATATTAGTGCTTGCTATTAGGTCTGAGCAAGTGCTGGACTGTAGGATGCTTTTTGAGTGCTTAGGTTGTGAGTTAGACTAGTTTCAAGTGAAAAACTGAAGAGGAGACTTAGTGGAGTCGGGAATAATTTAACCGAGCTAACCAGTGTTGCCTGGCGCACAAAACTGTGCAAACGCGGTTTTTAAACTACAAACTTCTGGGTTGGAACCACTCCTCCAGGAACAGATGGCTGCTCAAAGTTCCCCTCTCTCACAGGTGAACAGAAAAGCTTCCCTCTATCCAAGTAAGGTATGGGTAACTCAGAAACTTGTAACAGCCCAGAATTCAGCACTAGCCTGAAAACTGGACTATACTAGCTTAGAAAGGCGGGAAACAAGACATTTTTTTTTTTGAAAAGATAAGGCAAAAACAGTAAAAAGTACACTTAAAACAGCTTTAAATGACTACAAGCGATCAGAAAAGGCTATCACACTTTAGTGTGTAGCCTACAACAGTTAAACAATTTATTTAAACAAAAAACTTTTTAAAAGTGCAGGCAGTCAAATAAGTACAATATGTGAAAAAAACAAGCTTTTAAATCACAATAAGTGCTGGAAAATCAGTGTTTAGGCAGAAAACAGTTAAGTACAGCAAGAAAATATATCACTCCAAAGTCTCTCTTTTAAGCTAGAAGGCTTATATCAATTTAAGGCTTTCTAGTGCGTTCCAGTAGATTAGTTACACAAAGTCTGCTCTTCACTTTTTTCCTTAGAACTGCTCTAAATCTCAAAATAAGCACTCTATTTTCATTCTAAAGCCCGGCACTTGCTCGTATAAGTAATCTTACAGGTAAACACTAATAAACTTAAGCACTACACCCTCTTATACTGCTTTTAAGTACTTGCTCCCTATTGGTCCTTTCTGATCAGTCAATAAGTAGTTCCCTATACTTTTCAGGCATGTCCAAAGGCCAGTTTCAGGTTTACTCCCCAGTCCAGCTGGTGAATCTGGGAATCTTGAGGCAATGTTACAACTGCCTTATGTACACAGACCACCCTCTCCTCCTTCCAACAAGCTCAAACATATGTGAGAGATGCAACTATATAGCCAAACTGGAGGCTGAGCTCTCTCAACCCAGTACTGGCACAGCCGGTCAGGAGGAAAAGGTAACCACACACACCACAAATCCAGTCTCACATAGACCCATCGCATCAGCAAACCAAACACATAAACACACAAAAACATACTCGGAGGCTCTAAACAAAAATCTGCCTAAGCAGCAGAGACCTCCAAAGCAGACATCCAAGCAACCCCCACCATGCAACAATACCCACGTAACACATAGCTCACAAAGTCAGTGTGCCACACAGTCACAGCCCTTAAGGCTAAACAACACACCGAATACACTTGTAATAGGTGACTCTATTGTCAGACACACTGACGTCCCACTCACCAGACTGAATAAGGAGAAGGTCACTGCAAGCTGCCTGTTGGGTGCCAGGATCCGCCACAAAACACATGCACTCAGGTCACTCCAAAGCAAGTACAAATATGACTCCATCATTGTCCATGCTGGTGTGAATGACCTGAGACGTACCTCCCTAGACTACATGAAAAGAAACATAGAGGAGCTTTCTGATCATGTAGCCCAGGCCGGTATGACCCTGACCTTGAGTAGCATCTTGCTCTCACCAAGAATGATGCCACAGTATAAAGACAAAATGATCAATTTTAACAATTGGCTAAAGTATTGGTGTTATTCAAAGGGGATCCAGTGTTTGTCAGCCTGGGATGACATGCTCGACAAGCCACGTTGTTTCACTAGGGACGGCTTGCACCTGTCACCCCTGGGTTTTTGAATACTGGCAAAGGCTCTTGCCTCCCCCACAGTGCCTTTTTTAGGCAAGGCTCAAAAGACAAACCCACCTCCATAGACAACACAAAGAAAAAAAAAACTAAGGTTAATGCTGCTAAACGCCAGAAGTCTAAACCTCAAGATGCACACACTTGAGACTCTCCTCAGTATGGAGAATATCGATATCTGTGCAGTAACAGAAACCATCGATATCTGTGCAGTAACAGAAACCTGGTTCAAGGCTCCTGAAAGCACCCCAGCACTACCAGGTTATACTTCATACCATGCTTTTCGGCCACAAAACTCAGACCGAACCACAAAAGGAGGGGGAGTATCCATATTCATCAAAGATACCCACACCACCAGGTTACTGGCACTGCACGAAGCATCGGAGACCATCCATGTGCAACTAACAGTGGGCAAAATTGCCTTTCAGTTTGTAACCTGCTACAGACCACCCTCCCAAACACAGGAACCCCACTCGGCTGTCCTGAGAACACTGGAAAATATGAAGGTCTCTCCAAACACCATTATATTGGGTGACTTCAACTACCCAAACATTGATTGGGAAAACTACTCAAGCCCAAACAAACTCGCTCAACGGTTCCTAGAATTTATAAACTCAAATGCTATGGAACAACTGGTCACCACTCCCACAAGAGGGGAAAACATATTGGACCTGGTCATCACCAACATGGGGTCTCTGTGTTCCACACCAGAGGTATACCCCTCATTGGTAAGATCAGACCATAAATTAATCTCACTGGACATCCATATTCCGTCCCCACCCCCAGCCAAGGAAACCATGGTGAAGAACTTCTCAAAAGCAAACTTCACACTTCTCAAAACTGAGGTGGAATCTTTCAAAGGTCCCGGGCCAGTGGAAACTATGGCCCAAAATGCAGAATCCTTTACAAAAGCATTCTATGGACACCTACAGGAATGCATGGAGAATGCTATCGCAAATAAAACCAAGACTCACTCCTCCAAAGTCAGGAGACCTGTCTGGTGGACCCCAGCCATAAATAAGCTATATAACAGAAGGAGGGAGCTACTACATGATAGAGAAAAATCCCAAAAAGGGAAGGCATCTCTGATCAGTACTATCAAGAAACTACGATCCCTCATAAAATCATCTAAGGCCAGCTTCAAAAGAAAAATTGCACAAGACACTAAAGATAATCAGAAGGCCTTCTTTAGTTATGTCAGGAACCTGGGAGGCAACTCCCAGATAAGCTCTGAGTTAGTGCAAAATGACAAAAAATACACTGAACCCACACATTGCCAACATCCTGGCAGAAAGGTTCAGTGCAAACTTCTCCCCCCCTTCCCCTCCAAAAGAGCAAATGTCTATCCCAACAGAATGTAGCCTCCCTGTAATCACAGATGCACAGGTGAGAGCTGCCATCTCCAAAGCAAAAAACACAGCTTCAATGGGACCAGACGGTGTCCCGGGCTGTGTCTTACATGAGCTCCAAGAAGATCTAAACCCTCACATAAAGACACTGTTCAATCTCAGCTTTACTACAAGATATGTACCCAAGGAATGGCGTACAGCAACAGTGGTCCCGCTCCATAAAGGTGGTGCCACAACGGACCCCGGAAACTATCACCCTATAAGCCTGACTAGCCTGGTCTGCAAGGCTATGGACTGTATCATCATGGAAATCATAAACAAAGACATTGGGAACCTCCAGACACTGGATCCTACCCAATTCGGTTTTGTTAAGGGCAGATCTTGCCTCTTGAACCTGGTTGACTTCTTTGAAACTGTTACCAAAGCCATAGATGAAGGGAAGGTAGTCCACACAGCCTACCTGGACTTCGCAAAAGCCTTCGACACAATATCCCACTCGGGCATCATAGTTAAGCTCACCAGCTTAAATATCAACCCCTATGTCACAAGATGGGTTGCAAACTGGCTCACGGATAGAACCCACATGGTCAGAATTGCAGGTGCCATATCAGACTCTAAACCAGTTACAAGTGGCGTCCCACAAGGCTCAGTCCTGGGACCTCTCTTGTTTGGTATATATTTCTCCGAGGTACAGGCTAACACGGGTGGACTATGGCTGACAAAGTGCGCAGATGACTGCAAACTGGGTGCCATAATCGACTCTCCGGCTGACACAAGCATCCTCCAAAAGGGTCTCACAGAGATGGATAACTGGTGCCAGAGCCATGGCCTAAAGCTAAATGCCAAAAAGTGCATTGTCATCCCCTTT
Organism: Protopterus annectens; assembly: GCF_019279795.1. Lineage (NCBI taxonomy): Eukaryota > Metazoa > Chordata > Ceratodontiformes > Protopteridae > Protopterus > Protopterus annectens. The sequence goes on along the minus strand of NC_056726.1, from coordinate 329,511,259 downwards.
GGGAAAAACAAAGTGCCCACAAATTACCACATAGGTGGTAATCCATTAAGTATGGAAGAAGTAATTAGGGACTTGGGGACCTAAGTAGATAGTAATCTCTCCTTTGACAATCACATTGCCAAAGTAGATAGAAAGACCTTCTATATAGCCCACCTTATCATGAAAGGGTTCACATCTAGATCAAGAGAGGTCATTGTGCCCCTCTACTCATCACTTATCAGGCCCATAATTGAATAAAATGCCCCATTTGTGATGTACCTTATCCGACACCTGCAGCAATTGGAAAGATCCCAAAAGTACCTCACCAAGAGGATCAAGGGACTCAAACAGATGCCCTATGCAGTTCGGCTAAAGAAACTCCAGCTCTACTCAGTTGCGTACCACCTACTCAGAGGCGATCTGTGTCTGACGTATAAAGCCATGTCCAACCCAGAATTAATGGACATGCTCCACCTCAAGAAATCCAAATCCCTTAGAGCTACACGCTCCAGGGACTTGAACCTCAGCACAGAAATAAATAGGACATGCTGGAGGGACGGATTCATATCCCAGAGGCTCCTGTCACTCTGGAACAAAATTCCAATCCATGTTAGGCAGAGCCCCACACTGACCCTATTCAAGAGAAATCTTGACGAGTGGATGGGAGATCATAAGTTTACCCCTGGGATTTCTTCTGTTTCCTTGCTAGACAGAGGTACAGTAAACTAACCTTAATAGGGCTATCTTCTGTGACCTACTATACAGAGGCACAGTCAACTAATCTAAAAGGGTGGCGAAAGCCAAACACACTCTGGCTAGGCTTATAAGTGCCCTAGGGCAGATAGCCTAGTATCAACCTATGAACCTATGAACCTATGGAAACAAGTGCAGATGTGGTCTTTTAAACCTGAAAGTTGAAAGAGATGGACAACTTCCCGAATGATCAATAAACTACAATTCCTGGGCCAAGAACCACTCCTCTTGTGGTAGACAGGCTACCTAGAACTTACCACTCCCACTGATAAGCTAGAAGGCTGCACTCCAACACAAAAGCTTGGGGGGGCTCAGAAGCTTACAAACAGTCCTGGATAAAGCAAACCTGTACCTGGACTAGACTAGTTATGGGAAAGGTGGGGATCAAGCGCAAACATGGGCTTTAAAACCAGAAAGTTGACAGAGATGGAAAAAAACTGCCCAAACAGCCAATAAACTACAATTTCTGGGCCAGAACCACTCCTCTTGTGGTAGATAGGCTACCTAGTGCTTACCACTCCCACTGATAAGCTAGAAGGCTTCCCTCCAACACAGAAAGGCTTGTGGGGCTCAGAAGCTTACAAACAGTCCTGGATACAGCAACTCTGTATCTGGACTAGGCTAACAACAGGAAAGGTGGGAAACAAGTGCAGGTGTGGCTTTTAAACCAGAAAGTTGAAAGAGATGTGAAAAAAACTGTCCAAATGGCCAGTAGCTACAATTTCTGGGCCAGGAATCACTCATCTTATGGTAGATAGGCTATCTAATCCTTACCACTCCCACTGATAAGCTAAAAGGCTTCCCTCCAACACTGAAAGGCTTGGGGAGCTCAGAAGCTTACAAAGAGTCCTGGATACAGCAAATCTGTACCTGGACTAGACTAGTTACAGGAAAGGTGGGGAACAAGCACAAATGCAGGCTTTTAAGCCAGCAAGTTGAAAGAGATTAAAAACTGCCTAAACGGCCAAATAAACTGCAATTTATTGGGCCAAAACCCACTCTTCCTGTGGCAGTAGGCTACCTGATGCTTACCACTCCCACTGATAAGCTAGAAGGCTTCCCTCCAACACAGAAAGGCTTAAGGGGGGGGGGGTGGCTAAGAAGCTTACAAAAAGTCCTAGATACAGCAAATCTGTACCTGGACTAGACTAGTAACAGGAAAGGCAGGAAACAAGCACAAACACAGGCTTTTGAATCAGAAGGTTGAAAGAGATGGAAGACCTTCCCAAACGGCCAATAAACTACAATTTCTGGGCCAGAAACCTCTCCTCCTGTGGTAGATAGGCTACCTAGTGCTTACCACTCCCACTGATAAGCTAGAAGGCTTCCCCCCAACACAGAAAGGCTTGGGGGGGGTTCAGGAGCTTACAAATAGTCCTGGATACACCAAGTCTGTATCTGGACTAGATAAGTTACAGGAAAGGCAGGAAACAAGCTAGGAATTTTTTATTTTTATTTTTTTTACAGAAAAGCAGCTAAAACAGCAGTAAATACAATTCAAATGCAGTGCAGGCTAGCACATGTGTATCACTATTATGGCAAATACAGTTTAATTAAATGCAATTAAATTAACAAATGACTAAAAAACAAATGCAGAAGGCATTAAATTAGAAGGCTACTAACAAGCAGTAATAAGTGCAGATTAAGAACAGCTGAACAAATACACAGAACAGCACCAAAGACAGTTACAGTAAGAGCATCTGAATATATATATATATATATATATATATATATATATATATATATATATATTTTTTTTTTTTTTTTTTTTGAGGGAGGGAACACAGCAGGATTAAGAGGCTACAGGGGTTGCCCTTCTCAAATGCTCTCTTTGTACACAGTAGGAGTGCCTGAAATCTGAATATGATCTCACTGCACTCATTTCAGTGAGCAAATGAGATAAGCCCAGAAGGAGTATCCAAATACAAACTTACAAGAGGGGCAGGCAGTTTCAAAGCCACCAAGATTAACACCAAAACAAGAACAGGGTGGGTGGGAAAAACACAGTGGAGACAACAAGAGACAGAAACAATACAACACCACTATAAATAATAGGCAAGTGTATAAATATAGCACAGTGCAAATTACGTTGCAAAAAGTGTACTTAACAGTTTGGAATAGATTCCAACTTTGCAGCTCACAGCAAATCTGTCAGTCTCTGTTGTAACCTGGACCTACTTATTGTGGATGTTCCTTTGGTTCTCTCTTATTTGTGTGAGTTGTTCAACAGTGATTTGGCCTGTTCTTCTGTTAAGGCCTACCTATCAGCTGTCTCTGCTTGTCTGCTGTTTTCTCCTCTTTTAGCTTCTAGATTTGAGGTTAAACAATTTTGTAAGGGTGTCTTTAATATTAGACCTCCCAGGAAGCCTGCTCCTCCTCCCTGGGATCTTAATTTTGTTTTGGCAAAGTTGACTCAGTCTCCTTTTGTGCCTGCTGCCTCAGTTTCCCTGCTACATTGTTGCTGGAAGACTGTTCTTTTGTTAGCTCTTACTTCTGCCAGATGGGTGTCTGAGTTGCAGTCCCTTATGGCTTCTCCTCCTTGTTTGTTTTATCATGAGGACAAGATGTCCTTACACACTAACCCTTCTTTTATGCCCAAGGTGGTTATTGAGCTATCACTGAATCAGTCTATTACTCTGCCTACTTTTTCCCCCTCTTCACACACTGACAATGAGAGGATGCTGCATACTTTGGATGTGCATAGGCAGCTTAGGGTTTATTTGGATAAGACTAAGTCTATCAGAAAATCTGGACAGTTATTTCTTTCTTTCCATCCTAGATCTTTGGGACTTGCTGTATCCAAGCAAACTATTTCTTCTTGGATTTCTAAGGGTATTTCCTTTTGTTACACTTTTCATGGGAAGACCCTTCCTTCTTCAGTTAAGGCTCATTTTACTAGAGCTGTGGCTTCTTTGGGTGCTTTTTTCAAGGGCTTAGATACTAAATCTATTCTTGAAGCAACTACCTGGACTTTGTGCATGCCTTTACCAAGTACTACAAGTTGGATGGTATCTCTAGAGCTAGGGCTGGTTTTGCTAGTGCCATTTTTCATGGCACTAGCAAAAGCTTTTTAGTGCCCCCCCCCAAGTTTCCTCTTGAGCTTTGGCACTCTTCCATCTGTTAAGAATACTGACAGTCTTTTGTCTTCCTAGATGTATAGGTTACCTCTTGGGTTTCTTGGACTGTGTTCCTACTGGGGCATTCAGTTCTGATTATGATAGGCCTGAATGTCTCTTTTATGACATTCAGGCCTGCAATCCAAATCCAAATTTTACTGAACACACTGGTTATGGGGGATATCAATTATCCCACCATCAACCTGGGAAACCTATTCTAGCCCAAACTTGCTAGCACAAAAGTTCCTTGACTTTGTGAATTCAAATGCCCTAGAGCAAATTGTCCATACCCTGACAAGAGGAACACACATTTTAGATCTGGTCATCACCAACATGTCAAACAGGTGCACTGTTGCAACTGTTGGACTCTCATTAGTTTAAACTGGCCACAAATCAGTCACCTTTGAACTGACACTAACACCAGAACTCACAAAGGCTGAAATCAGACAAAAAAACATTACCAGGGCAAACTATACCATACTAGGTGAAGGTATAAATGCATTCCAAGCCCCACCCCAAGCTGAAAGTGGTAACTATGCTGACGCTTACGCTAAAGCCCCTGTACAATCACTTGCATAAGTGTATAAACTAGACTGCACCAGATAGAATAAAAGCCAGAGCCTCAAGTAAAATCAAACCGCCATGGTGGACTTCCAGCATCAGCAAGCTCACAATATATGCAAAATGTTACTGTCCAAGAAAACAAAGACAAGGACCCAACAGTGGAAAAACACCCACCTCAGTTTTAACAGGCAAATAAGACAACTTGTCAAATCCTCCAAGAGCTCCTTTCAGAGAAACATAGCAAGTACTGTCAAGGATAACCATAAGGCTGTTTACAGCTACGTATGTAGCTTAAAGGGTAGGACCCAAGCATGTGCAGAATTGGTGGCTAATAGTATCACACACACTGACCCCACAGAGATAGCAAACCTGCTAGCAGATAGGTTTGGTGAAAATTCCACTCCCTCATCTCCTAACTTACAACAAACCCTGCCCCAAACTCCCACACCACCTTACATATCTGAAGAGCAGGTCCTTAAAGCCCTGTCCAGGGTAAAGAACATAGCATCTATGGAACCATATGACATCCCAGGCTGTCTTCTAAACATGCTAAAACATGAACTAGCATCACCACTAAGAACCCTTTTCCATCATAGCCTAACTACAGGATTTGTTCCTGTAAAATGGAGAACAGCTACAGTTATTCCCCTCCATGAATGTGGTATAGCAATAGACTTGGGGAATTACAGACCCATATTCCTGACCAGCCTCATCTGTAAGGCCATGGAACGCATCATTATGGAACTCATAAATAAAGAGATAGGTGACCTCCAAACACTGGAACCTACCCAATTCGGCTTTGTGAAGGGCAGATCCTGCCAGTTTAATCTGGTGAATTTCTTTAAAAATGTGACCAAAGCCATTGATAAGGGCAAATCTGTGCACACAGCATATCTCAACTTGGCAAAGGCTTTTGACACAATCCTACATTCAGGCATTACCAATAAACTTAGCAAAATGAATGTAAACACCTTTGTTGTAAGATGAGTTGCTAACTGGCTCACAAACCGGACACACACTATCAAAGTGTCAGTGCTTGGTATGTATTTCTCAGAAGTTCAGGTCAAAATTAAAGGGTTGTGACTGACCAAGTTTGCAGACAACTGCAAACTAGGTAAATCATTGAATCCCCACATGATGTCAGTATACTTCTGGAGGCTCTCACACAGACCAGTGACTGGTGTATTAGTCACATTCTCAAACTGAATGGAAAGAAATGCATCATCATTCCCTTCAGCACAAACAATGTCCCTTCACACAATCAAATCAATAACAATACCCTAAGTACTCATGAAGTGGGGACCTAGGATCACAGGTTGACCGGGATCTTACCTTCGACCACCACATGTCTACCATTGTAAGGAAAGCTTTCTACATAGCTCACTTGATTAGTAAAGGCATCATCTCAAGAGCAAAAGACGTTATAACACCCCTATACTCAGCACTTCTCTGGCCCATAATTAGGTATAATGTTCCATTGTGTATGTACCGTACTAATCACCTGCAGCATTTAGAGAGACCTCAGAGGTTTCTAACAAAAAATATCAAGGGTCTCCAGCAAGTGCCTTACACGAACTGACTAAAATCCTATTCACTATACTCTGTATCATATAGACTTCTTAGGCGAGAGTTATGCCTGGCCTACAGAGCAACCCAAGACCCAAACCTAATGAACTTACTGCATATCCATAAATCAAATGTGTTTAGGGCCAACCATTCCAGGGAAGTAAATATGGCCTGCAACTTAAATAGGATATGCTCAAGGGACAGATTTATCTCCCAGTGACTGCCACGTCTTTGGAACAGGCTACCAATTCATGTGAAACAGAGCACTTCTATAATACTGTTCAAGATGAGCCTGGATGAGTGGATGGGGCACCATAAATTCTTACCAGGGATAGTGCCCACAACTGTCCTGGAAATGGGCAGTCATCACTAAATGCAATCTTGGGTATTGACTAGTACCTCTGTGGTATTACTTTGGGTTGAAACAACTAGGCTTATAATGGCCTCTGGGTCGATAGCCTAATAATCTCCTATGATCCTATGAACTTGTGCCATATGCTATGCATGGAGTGATTGGGTGACATTCGTTGTACCTTTTAAAAGCAAGAAGTAGTCTTTGGTAGACTGGCTGGACGTTTGGGCTTCCACAGCAGGGAATCTCATCTGTTAAGAATGCTGCAGCAGTGAAGGAAAAGACATCTACTGTTGTGGTAAGATTTTACACAACTGTATTTTTTGTTTCATTCCCCCCATACCCCATTATCTCGTTATATCATGAGTTCTGCTCCACATCAGCTCAAAAACAGACTCAGAGCAGCCTAATCTGAAAGAATCACATTTCTACATTGCAGTAGTATTTTAACTGAATATGCTGCTTTTTGTAAAAAAAGCCCTTTCAGTCAATTTCATCTAAAAGTATTTATTGAACCATGAGTTAGAAACTGTAACAATATCTCTATTATATTTATTTTTTCTTCTATTTATTTTATTGTCTTTTCATGCACAAACTTTTTGTACTGCATTTTTGAGTTATAACATCTTGATTCTTCTGTAAAAATGCAATCATTTTTTTTTTTCAATATTTTTCTTCTTAGAATCATGGCAGAGTTGTAGTTAACTATTCTGGTACCTGGTGCTGTCCCCAGATCTGGAGTCCCCTCAAGTTTAAGTTGAGGAGCAAAGGGAGAAAAAATAAAGCTTCTCTGCTATTTGCCTCAGATATAAGGATAAAAAAAGCTCTAAACTTTAACAAAATGCTTCCTTCATTTCTGTCCACATATGCAATACTTACATTCATTTCTTGACAATGGAAATGCACTGAAAACCAAGTGGCACATGCTGATTGCACCTCAAAACACTTTGCACCCGGGGCAGCTGCACCTTTCACCACACCCTAGCTACAATTCTGAATCATGACTGTGTCATGTCATAGAATTAGTTATGTTTCTGAGATAATATTTTTGTGTTCCTGAGATAGTAACATCGTCTGGAGCATTTCCCCCTGGGCCTCTGCTGAAAATTGGTTTCATTCTGAGTCAGACTTTCCCGGTAAACAAATGCTAAATAAATATTGTTAGGAGAGTTTTTTTGTATTCCTGGGAGTCTGTGCCTCTGATAAGATCAGCCTTGACAAATTGGTATGAGAGGAGGTGCCACACAGATATCAAATGTGAATCTAGTGATGGTTCATCTAAACAATAAGAGAACCTCACACTCTCTTATAAGCCAGACTTAGGATAGTGTTTGCCTGTGAAAGTCTGGTGACAAGGTAATCCATGACTGCATGGATCAGGCAATCCCAAACAAAACTAAGACTCTCTGTACCAAAGGCAAGCGTCCAGTCTGGTGGACCCCAGCCATAAACAAGCTCTACAACAAAAGGAGGAAGCTACTACAAGATAGAGCAAAATCCTTGAAAGGTAAGACACCTTTGATCATTATAAGTAAAAAACTAAGAGCTCTCATAAAATCATCCAAGGCAAATTTTGAGAGAAAAATCGCCAAGGACTCTAAAGAGAATCATAAGGCCTTCTTTAGCTATGTTAGAAACCTAGGAGGAAACTCCCAGATATGCTCAGAATTAGTTCAAAATGATGTGAAAATTACTGAACCTACACACATTGCCAACATACTGGCTGACAGGTTCAGTGCAAACTTCTCCCCACCCTCCCCGCGAAAAGGAGAGATATCTATTCCAGAGGATTGTATCCCCCCAAACATCTCCAACGCCCAGGTGAGAACTGCCCTCACTAAGGCAAAAACACAGCATCCATGGGACCGGATGGTGTCCCCGGCTGTGTGCTTCATGAACTCAATGAGGAATTAAACCCACAGTTAGGACAGCTGTTTAATCTTAGCCTCACCTCAGGATACGTACCCAAGGAGTGGCGCACGGCGACTGTGGTCCCACTTCATAAGGGCGGTGCCTCCACAGACCCTGGAAATTACCGCCCCATTAGCTTGACAAGCCTTATCTGCAAAGCCATGGAGAGGATCATAATGGAACTCATAAATAAAGACATAGGGAACTTGCAGACTTTGGATCCAACTCAGTTTGGCTTTGTCAAAGGCAGATCCTGCCTCTTAAACTTGGTTGACTTTTCGAGACAGTCACCAAGGCCATTGATGAGGAAAGGCAGTCCATACAGCCTACCTCGACCTGGCAAAGGCCTTCGACACAATACCCCACTCAGGTATCATCGAAAAACTCATCAGCTTGAATGTAAACCCATACATCACAAGATGGGTTGCAAACTGGCTAAGTGACAGAACCCACAGGGTCAGAGTTGCTGGAGCCATGTCAGACTCAAAGCCTGTCACAAGTGGTGTCCCACAGGGCTCAGTCCTGGGTCCACTCTTGTTCGGCATCTACTTTTCTGAAGTACAAGCAAACACAGGAGGGTTATGGCTGACAAAGTTTGCAGATGACTGCAAACTGGCGCCATAGTCGAAAACACATCTGACACAGATATCCTCCAGAAGGGCCTCACAGAAATGGATAACTGGTGCCAGAGCCATGGCCTGAAGTTAAACGCCAAAAATGCATAGTCATACCCTTTGGGAAAAACAAGGCTACCCCTAGCTACCATATAGGTGGCAATCCACTGAGCACAGAAAAGTCATCAGAGATCTGGGGACCCAGGTTGACAGTAGCCTTCGCTTGACACTCATGTTGCTAAAGTAGTTAGGAAAACCTTCTATATCACCCACCTGATCATGAAGGGATTCACATCTAGATCAAGGGAGGTCATCGTCCCCTGTACTCATCACTTATTAGACCTATGATTGAGTACAATGCCCGTTCGAATGTATCTGACCAGACACCTGCTGCAGCTTGAAAGGCCCCAAAAGTTCCTCACCAAAAGGATAAAGGGTCTCAAAAATATGTCTTATGCTGCCTGACTGAAAGAACTCCAGCTCTATTCAGTCTCATACCGCTTGCTCAGAGGTGACCTGTGCCTGACATATAAGGCCATGTCAAACCCAGATTTGATGAATATGCTTCACCTCAGAAAATCTAGATCCCTCAGAACCACAAGGGCGGAGACTTAAACCTTGACACGGTTATAAATAGAACGTGCTGGAGGGACAGATTCATCACCCAGAGACTCCCTATGCTGTGGAACAAAATCCCGGTACATGTGAGGCAGAGCACCTCTCTGGTCTTGTTCAAGAGGAATCTTGACCAATGGATGGGAGATTGCAGATATACCCCAGGGATTACTTCAGCGTCACTGCTTGACAGAGGCACAGCAAAATGATAGGCAGAGTTTTTATTCAAACTAAAGGGGTGGCGAAAGCCACATAACTATGGGCTAGGCTTATAAATGCCCTTGGGCAGATAGCCTAGTATGAACCTATGAACCTATGAACCTATGTATCCCAGCCAAGCTGAGATCTAAAAAGCTGCACAAGGCCACCAGTGGGGCAGTCTGCCTAGAAAGTGAAAGGTGGGGCTAGCTACATTCCCAGTCAAATAGCAGTCTATATCATGATAGATTTAGACCAACTAGACTGTTGGAATAGTACCTCCTTTTGGAATGTAAAATGCCACCTCACCTCCAAGGAAGGAATCTGAGTTTATATGGCAGGTTGAAAAGTGTCAGCTAGATTTAGGTGGTCATACCTCTACACGTAGCATTGATTCTGGAACCAGTTTTTTTTACTTGAGGGAGTACTCTGTGTCCTTCTGTAAAGTTTTCAGTCAGTCAAGTTCCTGGGTGGCTCTATGGCATGTATTTGGACCTTGTGCTAGTAGATGAGAGGGTCACCTAAATGTGGCTACACGTTGCAGAAAGGAAAATACTCCCTTTTTGTGCATAGCTAGTCAGATTAATACCAATAATACCTACTTGTTAACTAGGTAGGACCACTGGACACACAGGCCCTTTTCAGGAGTAACCCAAGGGCAAAGTCTGGTTCAGTGACATGCTCAAGGTCACTCAGTAGGCAAATGATGGTTGATGTAATTAAACCGGGTACTATAGGAACAGCAGTTCACAGCCTTAGCCCTCTGTGCCAACTGCCAAGGATGTGTATTAGCCTACTTTGAGACTATAGATGAGATGATTGATGGGGTGCTAGCTACTGAGTCCCATTCTAAAGACTTAAACCTTGCCTGTGATATAAATAGGATCTGCTGGAGAGAGAGAGAGAGAGAGAGAGAGAGAGAGAGAGAGAGAGAGAGAGAGGTATGTATCCCAGAGACTACCCCGTCTATGGAACAGGCTCCCCATCCATGTGAAGCGTGAGTGAGTCCCCCCACTCCAACCCAATTCAAGTGCAACTTGGACAACTGGATGGGAAACCAGAAATTTATCCCTGGTTTGGCACCTATGTCTCTAATGCAAACAAGTAACCTGTAAATGGTTCATCTTCCAGGCCCATGCTTACACTTATCAAGGGTATCAGAACTTGCCAGAGATTTGGTCGTTAGCCTAGTAGACACCTATGAACCTATGACTTGTACAACCTCAACCTGAGTGGTTAATTGGATTTGGAATTCTCTGCTAGTCATGAACTGTCTACAGCAAATATGATGTCTAAGCACAAGAATGCTCATAAGTATACTTGATACCAGATTACCATGGGTCCAAAATTGATGACCAACTTTGTAATCACATTATTAGACCTATGACATATATTCTAAACATTGATTTCACTGATGCCATATAATCATCACTTAGTGATGAGCTGGGTCAGAGAACTAGGCAGGCAGCTGTACAAATCCAGGAAAACCAAATCACTAGAGAGAGAATGTCCTGGAAGAATCTACCTGATAGTTCTGTATGGTATGAGTTTAACTCTCACCTCTAGAAGAGCTTTTACTGAATACCTAGAGACATTGGTAACTTAGAATCCAAATGCATCCAAATGCATCCTGTAAAAGACCACAGAAGACTGCGTCATATGATAACCTTGGTAGACTGAACTGTCAAGTTTAAGGAAGAGGAGGTCCATGCAATACTAGCAGGGACATTTAAATCTAAGTAGTAATGGCTCAGCTGCAGTAGATGTCATAGTAATGATAGAGTATGGAAAGATGTTGATGAAACCTTGGATAATTACTTTTGCTGGGCACATAGAGGTTCTCTCAAACAATACAGCATTTCAGGAGGGGGATATGTGACATTTTGTTCTCAGTATGTGTAGAGAAATGCTAATTTTGACTGGGGACATTGTCAGTAAGTGGCAGAAACACTTTGAGGAACTCCTGATCCTAGTGGATATGCCCCCCATTGAGCAGGTTGTGCCAGAAGCAACTAGCTGGATAGGACACACTTCTATAGATGAGGTTACTGCAGTGATTAAATACTTCTTATGTGGCTCAAATGCAAGGGTGGATGAAATCCAACCAGAACTGCTGAAAACACTGGAGATTGTTGGGGTGTCATGGTTAACGTCCCTTCTTAATGTTGTGATAAAGGATGACATTTTTTTGATTTGGTAAGTAGGGATGGTTGTCCCTATTTTCATAAAGGGAGGGGCCAGATGTATTCTAGCTATATTAGAAATCTTCTCTGTCTCCCTGGGAAAGGGTATCTCAGGATTCTGGAAGGGAGACTTCATTTGTATATGAGTTTCTGATTTAGAAAGATTAATTTGGATTCCATCTTGACAGTAGAATTGTGGGTCCAATTCATTATTCTTGCACAGATATTGGAGCGGTCATGGCAGTTTGCCAGTAATGTATGCATGTATTTTGTGCTTATGCAGAATGTGCATGACTGCATGCCCTTAAATGACTTGTAGGATGTGTTGCAATAGTATTGGATTCCAGAGCTGCTGCTGAATGCTGTTTGCTCATGTGTTTGAGGAGTGAGAGTTGTATCTGCATTCTTGATTTTAAGTCATGCACATTTAAGATGGGGCCAACACCATGGCAAGGTTATCCATTATCTCCCCTTCTTTTCATGATTTTATGGATAATATATTAAAGTGCAGTTGAAGTATACCTAATATCTAGTTTAGAGATGTGAGAGTTGCATTTTTGTGGTTTGTAGATGAAATTGTCCTCTTATTCTCAAGTCACTGCGATCCACAGCATAAATCAGAGCATTTTATTGTGGAGGGAGAAGTAGTTGGGATGAAAATAAGGGTGTCCTGGAACAGAATGAATAACTTAGCAACCTTGTGTGATGGAGTTTAAGTGTCATGATGTCTTCTTCATGAATGAAAGTAGAGAGGATGAGGAAGATGACCAAGTCCTAAGTGCAGTGGAAGCAGTGTTATACACACTGTACTGTACTAGAAAGTGGTGGTGAAGCAAGGACAGGCTGTAGAACCAAGCTCTTAATTTACTGGTCTGTCTGTGTCCTTTCCAACACACCAACAAAAATCAAGTTCTTTTGCAGTGTATCTGGAATTACTGTCTGTGATAAATAACCTGTTTGAAGGTCCTGGAGTGGACACAGGATAGGCTGGACAGATTGTATCTGTTCGCTTCTGGGAATGCATGGGAATTTCAAAGAATGGACGTCCAGCTGTTAGTGTGGAGGAGTTTGATCTATCCAGATTAGTTTCTAAACACTGTGGTCCTAACTAGGACAAATGGTTTAAAAAAATGGATGAATGGAATATTTTTCTTTAAGCATTGTCTGACATGAGTGCTAATAGCTATGTGTTGTATCAGTCCCCTGGAACCAGCACAACAGAATTCATTATGACTTACTCAGTTTTAGTTCAACTTGCCTATTGATATTGGGCCCTGAAGGTTCTTGGGACAATCTTCTTTGTTTTGTGGAATCAGCATATTTTTTGTCATCACTTGGATTTTTGCCAGGAATTTCATTATTCTCTTACATTCCAAACTCATGCTGACAAGAGAACAGGTAAAATAATGATTGTCTAATTTTCTAAACTGACTGTGTGTGTATGTGTGTGTGTGTGTGTGCACGCACATCTTGCAATGAAGCATCTTATTACCTGTGCCCTTGAATAGGGCAAATGAATGAATATTGTTGCTGTGACTTACACTGTTAATTGCTATAACTGTTTAAACAGATGTAACTTTAAGGATTACATAATAATAGTGTAATTGATGTTTTTAATGCTCTTTTATTTCTTTGTGGATGGCTGTTTTTACACTCTCTGATTGGGAAGTAGCATACTGTTTTCGTGTATTGGTGCTTTAAATATGCAATATTTATTCTGGAAATAAATATGTTTACAAGTTAACACAGCATACCTTGTTTACCTTATGCATGTTAAGAAGAGGTTTTAAAAACAGATCTGTCAAATCCAGATGAAAGGCTGATTTAGTGTAGCATTCTTTTTTTTTTGCTACTCATTACAAAGCATTACTCAGCATTTATGGCATGTATTTCATTATTTTGTGACAACTACATATACAGTTAATGTAATATGTGACAATGTCAGTAAGTATCTCATCCTTCCAATAGTTTTCCATAGCAGAATCTATGTTTTATGGCTTGTTAGTGACCCTGGGTTACACTGTGTACATTAACACTGAGAGGAAACTGTGGTTTACTGGTTTCATTCTGCTGATCTATGTAACAATTGTTACTTCAGTAAGAAAAGTCAACCAAAAGTTGTCCTTGTTCCCCTAAATGTTTGATGTAAACTATATTAGTCAAATAAAAACAGAATGTGGTATTTTATTTTTGTCAAACGAAACTTCAGCCTTTCTTCCCACAGTTTTGATAGCCACTAACAATGTTTGTCCCACTTATATTTGCTTACTCTTAATTTGTTAATTTGCATTTGCCAGCTGCACCTGCATCCTGTTAGAAGCTATATGTAGCAACTACTTAATCTGAAAGCTAAATGTTATGGCATTGTATGGTTTGGGGGCTGAGTCAATTCAAATAGCATAGCTATTTCTGTATCATGGGATTAGCAGTGTGTATGTTATACAACATGTTGCACAAACTGATGTTTAAAAGTCTGTGTATTATTCAGTCAGAATGCTTCAAATGATATTTTACAATGCCATTGTCATCATCATTTCATAAAGGTGAAAGGAATCTCTTGTGTCATTATTCTGAAGTTTGACTGTGAGATTTTCTTTTGCAAGCTGTGTGATATCAGAATAAGATTTATTGCCACCAAATACCTTCATCCACCTTCTTTCTGCCTTAACAAATGCTTGAAGGGTTTTGTTGCTGAAGAAACTAAGAATATATTAAAGCTGGGACAACAACATGATCTGGGGTTTTAGGAATAGTACAAAACAAATAATCTTTTTTGTTGCAGATATAAGTAATTGTTTTACTTATGTTTACTTTAGAAACAGTAACATATGTATCTAGAGGTTGGAGTCACACTCATTGGCAATGTATTATTCTATTATAAGCAGAACATATTTTTGGGAACACTTGCTGTATTTTTAGTAAAGCAGAAGAATTTAATGAGACAAAATCAGTCACATTACTTGAGGTTACAAGATAAAGATTTATTGCTCCAACACTAATCACAGAAACTGAAAAACCTAGGAATAGCTAAATTTTTATATATATTTTCTTTTATCAAAAATACATATAATGAATGAAAATAATGCAAAAAATATTCTGGACTATAAGTAAAACTTCACTGCAAATGCACAACAAAATAAAACAATAATCCATTATGTATGCAAATTTAGCTTTGTTTCCAGTTTTACATCTGAGATGTGTTGTCTCTTATGCAGTGTAAAAAGATTTACAAATATTTACATAAAAAGTTTTGTCATGCTGTTGTAAATGCATCTGCATTGTGAGCATGAAAGAAAGCAATGGATAGTGGTCTGTTGTAGAAACTTTATGGAAGTCTTTAAGAAAACTATATCTGACTCCCTAACTTGCTCCACAAAGTCAAACTAAGGGACCAGTTTTATCACTTACCTGTACTGAGAGCAGAAGTGACATAAGAGAATTATAATGCTGTCAAAGGCCAGTTCCTAGGTATCACCTAGTCATACTTACAGTTACATAAGTAAGTACTAGGCTAGCTGCCATTGTGGGTCATTTTAAGCCTAGCTAATTTATCTCAAAGGTGAGAATCAAACCCTGTACTTTATGTTTGTGAGGTTAACACCTTAGCTATTATGCCTCAATGTATCATGAAATAATAATGTGTAGTATAACAGTCCTCACAATTCTCCTTCATAATGCACTTGAAAATATTTAATTTTATTCATCGTCTCATATTACTCCTAGCTGCTGCAAAGATTAAAGAAACTATGCAAAGTCTCAGACTGGGCTTCCCAAAAATGCCAAATAATCGATCCAGAACTTTTTTTTTTTGATAATTCTGTTGTGTAATGCATTTTGATTCCTATTTCCATCCACGTATAATACCTTCCCTCTATATGATCAGTGCAGCAGACAATAGTTTAATATTTTTTCCATTCAGTGGCAGAAAATGTATAACTGGATTTTGTTTCTAGATTTTAACATTGTTTGACATTTAAATAGCTGCATCATTAGGTCTAGATGTTATCTTATGAGTCTGGAATTTTTATTCCTTATATTATTAAATAAACTGCAGAATTTGATCAAGCATATATGCGATTTGCTGCCAGAACATTTATGAGAGAATGCTACCCACATTTTTTCATAGGTATTAATTTGAAAGCAGAGCTGTATTTGTCAGCTTTAGCTCACTCCTGAACAAATGTTAAAAGGTACATAAAATCTGTTCTGGACATACATGTGCCAGCAGAATTGCTACTTCATGTAATACGGACAGGAGTATTAATGTTATAGCAAATAAAACTTTTGGCTGTAGGTATATTCTATACAGGATTGTTTTTTGATCTATGGATTATGTTGGCAAACAGGAAAACTTTAAGTGCTGTTTAGCTGCTGATGTTTTGGGTCTATATTATGATATTGCACACTCAGAAGAGCGAATGACACATAATCAACCCCATGTAAGCGAAAGCTTACAACGTCGAAACCTCAGAACAGCGATTTTTTTCCTTGGGAAAAAAATCGCTGTTCCGAAACAAAGCAAACAAAAAAAAAAAACCTGTAAAACATTACATAATGTGGGGAGCTTCACCCCACCACACCCCGCCTACTTAAATATGCCAACTCCGAGATCGCACTACAGTGCCAAAAATGGCAAAGTAGCGAAAGTGGCCAAGCAAATTCTTTTCCAGGGAAAGAATTTGCTGAAAAGCCGCTTCGCTATTTTGCCTTTTTGTGCTTTTCAGTTCAACAAAGATGCATTTGACAACCTGCATCTGCGACACCATAATAGGGAACCGCTATTTTATATGCCTGTTTGTCTTCTCCTCCTTAGGAAAAGAAGCAGCTGTTTCTCCAGTGTTTATAAGCCTACTGTTGCAGTTACATATCTACGAGAAGGAAAACCTGATGATGTTTTAATCTATCCTTATGTTACTTCACAGAATGGAGAAATGTGTTTGAATCTCTATAAGAGACTGTAGAGATTTAGTAACAGGGCAGACACCTCAGCTGGAATGCAGATCATGAATGGACATTTGCTATGATTACAACATAAGATTTATTATCTATGTTTAAAATCAGAAAACTGCAAAATAAATAATGCTGTAGAAAGTGGTGGAACAGATCTTAGCATTGCTCAAGTAGGAAAGATTCCATACATAATAACATCAATTTGTTTATTTTCTAAACCATCTGTCCTGGTCAAGACTTTGGTGGTAACAGGCTGAGTAAGACAGATCAGACTGCTATCCCCAGGAACACTTCTGAATGGGTTCCTATTACCTGATCGAATGTTTAGGTTAGCAAATACCTAAACATTGATCTGGTAATAGCGAAAGCAAAAAACCATGAACTGCCGATTTAATGCAGGGAAAGAATTCCCTTGGCCGTTATGCGGATTTTGCCCCTTTCCACACTGTAGAGCAATCTTGAAGTTGATATATTTAGTTAGCCCCCCACTTCATTTTGGTTTAATTTTTTTTTTTTTGCGGCCGAGGGAATCATTCCTTACGTTAAATCAGCCGTTCGCTGTTTTAATTTTTCGATATTACCAGATCGACGTTTAGGTATTTGCTAATCTAAACATTTGATCAAGTAATATAGATGCTTCTGAACTCATCCTGTGGATGATCAAACATTCTCCGACAAGAGCATATGAGATGTAGGGTACTCATCTGGTTGGGGTGCAAATGGGCTTGCTATTGTCCAAGAAGGGGAACAATGAGTCCATAGGGGGGTAAGCTGGGGAGGCATGATTACCAGGATTAGAGTAAAAAAACAATCAAACAATAACAATTCTGAAGCAAAACAAAATAAAATTAAATATATATTCCCTGTAACATGTCCTGCTTCTGCTGCAGGGTGTCCTTCCATTGTGCTGGGACTGGTTCACCTCTTATTGGACATACTCGGACATACTCAGGTGGCATTCTCACAGTGTGCCCATTTTACCTTATGTGATCCCTTTCCACATAAGGAAAGAATGGCTGCACTCTGACATCATCTTGGATCACCACTCTCTTGACTGCATCATGATAACTGAGCCCAGGCGTCCTGAGAAGGAACCAAATTTTTGCCACTCTGAATCTCATCTCTTATCCTTTCAGCCACTAGCCAAGGGTTATGACCATAGTCAAAGCTGGTGACACTAAATAGCTGACAAAATGAGAGCCTCTACCTATTACCACATTCCTGCTCCATCACCACAGTCTTGTGTACTGCCTCAGCACTGCTGTTATTATGAACAAGGCTCCAGGAAAGAAAAACTCATCTATGTGAGGTATCTCTCTATCATCATAAGAGAACTGTCAACACTCTTCAAGGAAAGAACCATGACCTCTGATTTGGGGTATTTTACATCCCAGCCTCTTTACTATCATCAGTGAATTACTCCAGTGCATACTAATGATTGCAGTAACTCATGGCTCAGGTGGCAACAGCTTGTATATACAACAGAAATGCAAGTCTCAGATCCCAAACCTGGGTGGTCTTTACAACTTTGCTGTACCTTGTTATTCTCTGCTTGAAAATTATAAATAGGAGGGAGACGACACACACCCTTGTTGGAGTCCTATGCCCACCTTGACTATCTTTGTTTTAACACAAAGAATACAGACACAGCTCTCACTCATTAGATATAAAGACTGAATTACATGCAGCAGATACCTTGGAACATGCACTCTTGCAGCACCTCCCACAAGACATTCCAGAGTACGTGGCCATATGGCTAAGCCCACAGAACAGATATAGACACTACTTGAAATCTCCAGTGACCCCTTCTAATATCTGTGTAAAAACAATGAGTGGGTTCTATGGGTATGTTGGACTCTGGATTGAGTGAATCAAAGGCAGTGACAAGAAGTCTCATTTATGGCACTCTGGCATATGCTTATACCTTTATAACTAGGACATTCCTTCTATCCCCTTTTTGAAAATGAGGACCACTGCCCCAGTCTTTAAGTTCAGAGGTACTTTCCTAGTTTTCCATACAACACTGAAAAGGCATGCGAACCACAACCCCACCCCAATATACACTGTCTTTAACATTTCTACCAAGATCCAGTTATCCAAGGTTGGCTGTGTCCTTCCTAAGTAAATGGGAGAAACTCTTTGGAGTGGGGAGTTGAACTCATTGTACATAAAAGCATTGGTTAGGTATTTCCATGGCCTTCTCTCTACATCTTTGAGTTCTGTGAGTCTGTCTAGTTACTTTTCCAGTTGTCTGACAAAACTCACCACCAAATGGTCAGTTGACAACACAGCACTTCTGCAGAGCATGTGGTCTCAGGTCAGATAACATATACTCAAAGTCTGCACTATTCTAACTAAGCAAAGCCTTTTGCACTTCTCTGTGCCATAAGTTACACCACTGTCCAGTTTTGGAAGTGGAATAAGTCAATGGATTTTGCAAGCTCAGGTTGTCATTCACTGTCTGCAAGAGAGAGATTTGGCTTTTTTTTAAATTGAGATATGGAAAGTTAGTTATGGATGAACTAGTTTAACAATGATGAAAAGCAGAGGCAGTTCGTTCTTGTGTACCTTATATGCACTTTGAAATAACTTGATGGCACAGTTCAGTTGCAAGCTTCTGAGGTTTATCTCTTTACTATTTTTTACAATGTGTTAATGCCATTTTAATTTCCATGTATGCACTTACATGCAGAAAAGGTCTTGCCATATCGCAGAACTGAGATTTTAATAAAAACTAGTACTTCCCTGGAAACTAGGTTATATTTCTTTACTAACAACATCCATTAGAACAATTCTTACTGTTTTACATGCACAGCTAGACATTCTGTGCACAGTACTAGAACACTGAAAACCATTTTATGTATTCAAATTGTACACAAGCTCCTTCCTCAGTTGCACATATTTCATGTCTTTCTAATGATTATATAATATGCCTGCACAGTGGCTTTCACTGTAGCATCATGTAATATTCTAATATCTTTTATTTACATTCTGCCCATCTTTTTTTCAAGTAGTTGCAGCCATACGTGACTAACTCCTAAAATGATGAACATTTAATTGCTTCCAGTGAACTACAAAGTACACAACTGATTCTTTATCATTTTCAAAGTGATTGTTTAGCCTCTATCATCTATACTCGGGCAAAGACTCCTCCTGAAACCTTTAAAAAGTAATTTATAAACTAGTGCTGCTCTAACTCAGATTTTCTAAAATTAAGGCTGCTATAAAGTACCTGCACTAGCTGGTCAAAGGGATGAGCGAGGAAGAATGAAGAAGAAGGAGAGATGCAGACACACAGAGGTCAGTTATAATTTTTTTCATGTATTTTAAAATGTTGTGGGCTACATGCCTTCTTCCACCAACCTATGAGTATATTTGCAAAGCATTCCTGCTAATAATAACTAATACAGAAGTCTATAGGTAAAGATGTATTCTGCACTTCATATAAAAAGTATTCTTTTCCATTGTGTTAGCCTAAAAGTAGACATGCACTAAAGCAGGAGAGTGGTACAGATTTGGGGGAGTTGTTGGAGTAAGATTAAACCTTATCTTTTGAATTCAGCCCAATGGAGAGATAAAGCCCTGACTACTGCACAGGTAACCCAGATTTGATTAGTAGCAAGGGCAACTGGTGGTGCTGCAGGGATGATGGACTGTGCCTATCTTGAGTGGAAGAGGCATGGCTCTATGTGAGTTATGACCACCTCTCTGGTATCAAGGGACAAAAGTCTTAGGACATACAATTAGGACATAGTGTGGGAATGTATATGCACTGTGGCTGCCTAAATTGGTGAGAGTCAAACTGGTCCTACATGTGAAGGAGAGCACATGCACAGATATGGGGGTAATTTTGGCAGTCCTCGTGGGAATGCACTCATGCACATCACCACTATGAGAAGAATTAGGGCACTAAGTACAAAATACACTCACAGCTGGGATGCTGGTAAGAGCACAGATATTCATGATGTCAGCCCAGATGATGGCCTCCTATTCAGACTCTCACTCCAAAAGAACTAAGGATGATCCATCTTCACAACCAGGGAGTGAATAGGCTCTTTCTGTGACCCACATTACCATCACTTCAATTGGCAGTTCCATCAGTGGAGAAGCCAGTCAGTGAGGAGAGAGAAGGGGCATGGTGCACTCACCTTTCATTGGGGTGAGAAAGGTGGCATGCACTTGGGGACACATGAAATTCATTGGATGTTCCTGGTGGACGCCAGATAAATCACTGCTTGTGCTTCCTGGAGACGAGCATGGTTGCTTGGAGGGAGCATCCATTGAAGAAGTGAGAAGGTGGCCTCCACAGTCAGTCCATTTCATGTCTCTCCCATGCACCTTGACAAATGTATATATGCAGGGGATATGGTGCAAGCAGAAATACCAAACCACCCCTGATGGCTGCCTAAATGATGGCCTTTCTTGGTCAACTCCCATCCTAGTGATGTGAAATGAAAGGATCCATTGGTGGGAGGGACTGATGATTATTACATAGTGGGGGTCAAAAATAGCCAAAACATTCTGGCATGCAGCCCTAAAACTGGTTATATAGGTTGGTGGTGCATTCAGTATGTAACAAAAAATGTTTATGCCTTGACTGGCATTATTCAAATAACACTAATGCTGGGGAACTGTGTTTAGCAATGAATCCAGTTTAGTCAAAATGTCCTATAATCCTTCAATGTTATCCAAAGGATTTCCTCTACCAAGGAAGATAAATTGTGGCAGTATCTTTCCTTTCAGTGTATAAAAACATTTAGAAGAGGATCTGCCCTCTGTAACTCCTACAAAATGTGTATTTTGACTCACAGGTGTACCATGGCATAAAAATAATTTAGAATCCCACTTCTGCAAAAACAGGAGAATGAAGCCAGTTTGTTATCTGAAGTGACTTTTTATGAGTACTGATCACCATGGAATCAAATATTCAGTCATTTTTTTTTTATTTAGAACTCCCAAAAAATACTTTGATTTTTTTTTAAATAGTCATATTGTTTAAAGTTTTCTACTCTTTTATGTTTTACCATTGGCTGTTGCTGCAAGGCCCACCTACACCCTTTCTTCTGAAATAAGTAAGTAATCTTTTTTTTCACATGGGTTAACCCTGACATGTTTTTTATTCTAATGCCTAAACCATAGCAAGGAGGCATAAGGAAGCTCTGTCTGCTTGTACCTCTTGGTTATTGTAAATTTGCATGGGATTATTGTAAATTTACATGGGATTATTCTGAAGTTAAATGCTCCTAAAGTCAGACGGAGAAGCTCTTCCTTAGATTTTCACGCATGATTAACAGCTGTTGAACAGCAATCATATTTTAGTACCAAAACAGAGGCTATACATAAATTCACTTGGAGCATTTCATCAGCAACATTTTTTTTAAATAATTTATTGGTCATACCAAAGGCAACTGTTAAGTCTTTATCTTCTAAGGCTTTTTTTCTGATTTATATTCCACATCTTTTATGTTTAGAAATACATATGTATACAAGTGTACATACTTAAACATTTAAATGCCTTTACTGAGTTTATCCTAAACTTAGAAAAAATAATGGAAAATATAGAAGAAAACTAGTCTTATTTAGTAGCACTGTGGAAGCTGAAAACAAAGTTGTTAACAGACCAACAAGCAGGGCATGCAGACTTCACAAGGGGTTAACAAATAAATGCCAACAATTTGCAAGGTGCAACAACTGCTTTGTTTTAAACATAACAAACAGTACAAACATGATAAGATGTTGGACTTCCTTATCCTTTCTACGTGTCCTGAATTTTATAAGACCTAAGCAATAATAGCAGAGCTTACAAATGCATGATGAATGACATCACAAAAGAAGTAAAAAAATAAATATTTTGAAGATAAATGCAATAAAATGATATTTAAAAATAAATGTTGCAAAAATGCACATAGGACTGATATTTAAAATACAGATGATCATCTTATAATGTGAGAATTTTGTTTTTATTTTTCTTAAAGTACTCTTAATTCAATGTTGACACTTTGTTTCCCTTGTATTCCACGTGCAATAAACATGTACCCCCAGGATTCATGAAGCGCTGTGCAAGAATAAGACTATTCTTGCATGGAGTGGTTCATGTCCATTTAGAATAGCAGCATGCCTTGCAAATGCATGAAGGAGCGCTGCTATTGAAATTAAATGGACACAAACCAGGAATGAGCACAGGGGGTGTGTGTCAGCAGTGCCTGTACATGTAACATGCCCCCTTTGCTCAGAAAGTACCATACGCCACTTTGTGACACAGATGAGTGCCAAGTTATATAATATTAGAGCCTGGCTCTAATATTATATAGTAAATGAGTGTCCGCAGACACTGAAATGTAAGTAGCTAGCATTTCAGTGTCCACGGACACTGAAAAAAAATAAAAACACAAACACCTAGAAGGCAGCAGCCTTCAAGTGCACACCCCCAAATGTATGCACTCTTGCCCTACATGCATGGAATCAGTAGGGCAAGAGGAAAGCAATAAAAATTAAAATATATATATATATTTTTTATTAAATAAATCCGAAATTTAAGCAGTGTGCAGCTTGTTTGTGTGGTGCACCACTATGCTTAGCCTGGCTGAAATCATGAAAATGACAGACAAGTGCTACTTTGATATAAAACATCATCAAGCTGCTATAGAGCAGTGGTACTGCCATGGTTTAGCATGTAGAACATGCTCGGTTCAAATCACCCTTTTGCCAAATTATTTAATAAACTTTTAAGGAATTTGAATGATCAATGTCAATCATATGGCTCATGTATAGCACAGTAGGGGTGGGAATATGTAAAATATAAAAGTAAAAAATAATTTATAAATTTAATGAAAAAAATAGATTTAAGCAATGCTTTTCTAGTGTAGTTAATGGCTTTCAGCTGTGCTTACTTGGTTTAAGCATTGCTATGTGGGTTTGCGTGGAGCTAAGCATAGTTCAGTATATTAAAACTGGCCAATAAAGAAAAATTGCAGGAAAACTGCCCTATTTAAACTGCACAGGTGGGAATACAGCCATAACCATTTTGGATTTCTCACAGCAGGACCAAAATGTCTGGTGTCGGTGAAGGAGTTCACTTCTGAGCGCAACGTTGGGGCATCCAGGAGTCCAGGATCATGGTTGGGCTCCTAGTAAAAAAACATGATGGGAGGCTGCTGCAGGGCAAGTACCAGGGCTCACAGTACAAAGCAGAGGCCTGGGACCAGCTTACATGTGATTTCATCAGTGCCACTGGCATACCCCGGACTGGTGAGCAGGTGCATCACTACCATAATGACCTGAAGTGGAGGAGCAGTGGACAGTTGGACCAATGGATCGAAGAAGCCGAGCGCAGGATGTCCCACCTGTCTGTAAGTATGCAGTCTTATGTCTCTATGTATCTCTAAGTATGGAAAAAGTTCAACTTGTGACTGTGCAGGTGTGATTAATGTGTGATGTCTCCCCATACAGCTGCTGCGGAGAAGTCCCAGAATGTTGAGGCTCATACCCAGGGACTGGCCCAGCTGGGTCGGCAGTATGGTGCATACAGAATACCCCCTACTATCAGCAGTAAGAAATCAAAATTATAGTAATGGTAGTACTGCCTGTATATATAATTGTGCTGTAAAAGTCAGGAATAAATACCTGTGTCAGGCTGCCAGCATTACAATGGAGTATTCACAGCTGTTGTGTAATACAGATGTCAGTAGCAAACAAGGTACAATATGCAGGAGAGGAATATTAGAATATGTATGAGTGTGTCTGAGTGAACCTGCCAAGAAAGTGCCATGTCAGGGCTACTGTAACAGTTGGAAATGAAAAGCATTCCCTGTGCAGATCCTGCAGGAATAGTAATGGTGGATTTCTGAGTTGTACACAGATATGTATGTCAAAACTAATAAAGGTGATCCCAAACACTGGTGTGTGTCATCTCATTTGTACATGAAAAATAGAAATGCACATGTCCTGCAGAATGCATTAACCAAGGAGAAATGAGTTAGCACTGCTTGTCTGCATACTTTAGAATGGGCATATCAAATAACTGAAAAAAGCAACAGTACATATTGCCATTAGAATGTGTTTTACTTGTTTGACTGTCAGCAGTGTCTTGTGTTAACCTTTCAATTTTAGCTGTATGTAGCTGTGAATGTACTGAAAATGTATAAGGCTAAAAGGGGCAGACTTACAACCTACACTGTGTACTCAGGAATCTAAATTGCAGTATGTAGTTGTAAAGCAGTCAAATGTGCACATGTTTCACAAACAGTGATACCAATGTCTATTGTGTATGCATAAATTGTACTGAAAATAGGAAACAAATAATGCAACATGTCATAATAAAAGTACTGTGCACAGACATATGTACTAGATAGAAATGTCACAAGCAACACACAACACCTCTCCAGTAGCTCAGTCTGATAAGGACTAGGCCTGCAGTTCAATTTTGCACAGACACCACGGTTCGAATCCAGGGACCGCCACTAACATCTTAGTCTGATTCTACAGTTGTAAACTGCAATCTGAATAGAAAAAGTACTGTACTGCAACACACAACATTTTCCATACAGAGCACACAGGTAAAGAAATCTGAATAGAAATACTAGTATGATATGTATAACTAGGAAAGGTGTACAATTGCTGTGTTGATTAGCCCCAGTCCTACAAATAGATGGAAGCTAGACATTCACTCTTTGCAGTCTGGCCCAGACAAGCCCCTCAAGTGTCACGCTGACACGGATAGTTTCCTTAGTTGCCAAGAAACCTGCACACAGAGAATCTCACAGTAGATGTATGTGAAAGGCACAACACACACTTCAGGGCCTGTAACTAATATGTGAATCTGAAATATGTGTAGAAACAGCTGTTGGGACCATTGTTCCATTTTGTTTATCATTGTTTAAACTGTGTGCATACTAATGTTCCCTATTGAATAATCATGTTATTGCCTGCCTGACATACCACTAACTGGCATGCTGTTGCAACCTTTAATGCCATTCCATATATGTATGGGTTCTGTTTGCTATGGCACTGTTATAATTGTACTGTGTTGGGTAAATGAGAATATCCATGCATGCTATTTTGACTAATATTGTAATGTGTTGTGCATGATTAACCAATATTCATTGCTAATTTCCACACCATAGCACATATGGGAAGGCAGATCCCAGCGGATCCGCCTCTCCCACCCCACCTGGCTGATGCACCGGGTCCCAGCACGTCTGGGACCCAACCCAGACCTCCATCATCTGCTGGTCTTGCACCACCCCCGGGTGGAATTTCTGCAGGGGATGGGGCTCACCCAAGTGGGCACAGTGAGGATGTTGTCACCTGGGATGGGGTCTGTGGCATGGTGCGCAGTGTCCTCCAGGTGGAGCTGGATGACCGCCTGCACCAGGTGGAGGTCAGGCTGGCACAGCTAGAGGGGCAGGCGGCCCTCCACCCAGCCCCCATCACAGCCACCTTTGGTGCTGTGAAGGAGTAGTTGTGACTGCCATTGGGTGGGGACATCAGTGGCACTACTACCATCTCGGGGGTTCATGAGCCTCAGATTCCCGACCACCCTCCCTGACAAGATGTTTACCCCCCATGTGTCATACACCACCCCTGCCTGCTGTCTTATCTGTCTGCAAATGCAACCTCTCCTACCAAACTTCCCTCACCACACTTACCTATAATCCTTCCTTAACATCCCAGTCTCACCTTAAAAAAAAGGGCATCTGTCCCACAAAAAAAATCACATCTCATACATAGCTCTGCATTTCGTCCAGAGACATGTAGCCATCACACAATCTAACCCTACCAATCATCTGTATTGTATGATGGACAAACCCCTCCCTGTAGGGTGTGAGGATGCCAAAGAAATGCAGAGGTATCGTCCTTTTTAACACCCATCCTGCACATCTCTACCTGATTCTCCTCTTGTTTGTCCCCCTGCTTGCCCCAAGTTCGCCACTTTCCTATCTCCCTTTTTTTCTTTTCTTTATTTGAAATAAGCGTGGGTCAAAGCAGCCGTAAACAGCCGTAAGTTACGCTAAGCTCACTTAAGCATCGCTTAGCTCCACGCAAACCCACTTACAATTGCTGTAAAGTGTATTAATCACTCTGTCTCCAACAGCCCCTGCTCTGCCCAGCAACAAAATAATCAGCCCTTACAAGTCTCAACCATATGTAGATATATGTGTATATATATATATATATATATATATATATATATATATATATATATATATATATATATATCTATTATATATATATATATATATATATATATATATATATATATATAAAGATATATACATATATATATATATATATATATATATATATATATATATATATATAAGTAAATGTGTATTGCATTTGCACATTGGATACGCACACTGAACCTCTCACTGCAAAACATCTGAACAAAGGCACTGTTAATGGGGGTGAAGGGACCCAAAATAAGTACCTCTTGCAATTATTGATATCATCCTCTCCTCCACAGCTGAACAGATCTGCCTTGCAACACAATAACCAACACTTGCAAGTCTCATACCCAGGACCCTACACAACATAGCCACAACAAGTGAACTGTAATCCATCTCAGCTGTACGATGTCAGGATGATATCAATATCATATCATGCAGAACAGTCTGTCTACCATAGGTAATGTACAATGGTGGAATATACATGCACACATACACACACACACACACACACACACACACACACACACACACACACACACACACACACACACACACACATATATATATATATATATATATATATAGAGAGAGAGAGAGAGATATTAATGTATATACACATACACATATATTACTATTTATAGATATGTATAAGATGATATATTTACAGGGTGAACAGCATATCGAACAGCCAGTATTGCTACAGTTGCCACCTTTTAAAATGGCCAGTCTTTGATTCTTTCATACAAAAGGCAGTTATTGTATGAAACATATACCCACAAACAAGTCAAAAGGATATGACACCGTACACAAGTTTACATACATAGAAATGTTTATTTGTGTACTCTTTCAGTTGTATATGGCATTTCATATAACAGTTAGGCGTATGAAATACATAACTGAGTAATGCAACTCTCAAACAAAACATTTGATACAGTAATCTGAAAACATAACATATGTTGCTGTGCAGGCTAAAGCCTTCAAGTAGTACAACAGTAAAAAACACTTGCCTTGAAGATAAGGATCAATCAACACTT
>NC_056726.1:329463255-329478255 GCF_019279795.1 Protopterus annectens | reverse complement strand
TGGACATGCTCCACTTAAAGAAATCCCAATCCCTCCGAGCTACACGCTCTAGGGACCTTAACCTTGTCACCACAATAAACAGAACATGCTGGAGGGATAGATTCCTGTCCCAGAGACTTCCCATACTCTGGAACAGACTACCTATCTATGTCAAACAGAGCTCCTCATTAGCACTCTTCAAGAAAAATCTTGATGATTGGATGGAAAATGGGAAATTCACCCCGGGGATCACTTCTGTGGCTCTGCTCGACAGGGGCACAGGAAAATAATTTTCTTGGGTGGCGAAAGCCAGGGTACATTTTTTGGCTAGGCTTGTATGGGCCCTAGGGCTGATAGCCTAGTACCTACCTATGAACCTATGAACCTATGTACTGAAATGCTGCTCCCACCCTGTACCAATGTTACAGGTGTGGCTACTGATATTACATCTCTCACACAACTATGTAGGTCCCTCTGGTATATCTCTGAAGCAGCAGCCTGTAGCTGGTGAGTATGGTGCTGTTTGTTCAGGTTTGCCAATACACCGGCCATGTTATGGCCATGGTATTTATCATGCACACATTTAACACACCTACCCATAATGCATGCTGTATATGTTCATTATTTTTGCTTTTAACTACACTGCATCACAGTGGTCACCATGTTGGCATATCTGAAGGGTATGTAAGCGTCCTGCAATATAACTAACAACCTGTCATTGCAAGATGTGTGCACAGAGATGAACATAATGGTGGGACAAATGGCCTACACTAGGAACATGTCTGAAACATCACACTTATACAGTGCTACAACAGTGTATATACCACTATTACAATGGCAGCTGTTACAGATCTACACAACGTCATATCACAATGCCACATTCCACAACTCTTACAACCTGTAATGTGATTCTAACATGAGCAATGAATATGTAATATGGAATCCTATGTTAGGACAGCAAATATGGGGAATACATACCTTAACAAACACTGGAAGCATATGTGTGCAGACACTCCAAATAACATATTGTGGAAGCAGCTTTTGAGGTACTGACAGCATTCACTCTTCATAAGTATGCACCTTCCATCAAGTACAGGTCCTCAATGTCACACCAAGAAATGGTCTGCTGTCCAAGACATATGTCCATCACATTTGCCCACTCACCTGCAACAGAGGCAGCCGTGGTTTGCACACATCTTACAAGCCATGGAATGGATCCCATATCCAACAGGTAGAACGTATGAGTGGGACATGTAGCCTTACCTCACCATTGCATATACCATGGAAAACAGTGCAGACAGTCATGTATGTGACGAGGAAGTATGGGACAACATTAATGTAGAAAATAAACAGATGGCCATCCAAGACAGATGACAACACATGCTGTAAACTGGACATGGAAGTTGCCTAGAAACATGCCGCAACACTGAAGGAGTTGCTGGAATGTCTAGCAAGTACTGACTGTGCAGTACCTGTGATGACAATCACCTGGACTCTGCATAAGTGTGGCCTATGGGTTAGGTAATCAGTTGGGACAGTTGTTCCACAGGAAACATCTGCCAGGGCTCTCTACAGGTAGTATATGCATAACATCAAAAGTCCCCCAAAGGCATGTTTTGCAATGTGTAATGGTGTACCAAGACCAAGTTAGAAACCTACAGACAGTATCAATTAAGATACATGTGCTGCATAAGCAGTACCTCACCCCACCTCAGGCCCACCATCCCCATCTGTTCCTTGCTGGTGCCAGTGTACACCTGTATGTTTGCCGTTCATTAGCAGGGACTAAGCCGATACACATGGTGTTCTGAATTTGGGACACTGCAAAATGACACTCATGTGTGCCCCATAGTTGTCAAGCATCTGCAAAAAGGCTGAGAATGGGGAGAGGTGTCATCCTGAAACACAGCAGTGAATGGTAGCAGACATCCAAAGCTCACTAAGAATGCCTGTATCTGCACACAATCAAGG
Organism: Protopterus annectens; assembly: GCF_019279795.1. Lineage (NCBI taxonomy): Eukaryota > Metazoa > Chordata > Ceratodontiformes > Protopteridae > Protopterus > Protopterus annectens. The sequence goes on along the minus strand of NC_056726.1, from coordinate 329,476,305 downwards.
TAATGAATTGTGGCAGACATAACCCTGACTCCACAGCAATAGTGAATGCACTGTGTGACCTCCAAGGGCTGTGCACATGAGTTGACCTTTCAATCTGGCAGAGTTGGGGGACATTTGTAGGGCAGTGTGACCAAATACTGGCAAGTACAGATGGGCCATGCTAGTATACCCCTTCCAGAAATAATGACTGCTGTAGTACGCTTAACAGTTGATGCAACAAACCATCATGTTAAGGATGTGCACACTTATGCACCCACATATTGTATGCATCTCAATCAGCATCTACACAACTAACATTTGTTGATACTGCATTTGATTGCACAGGTCATATGTCACATATCAGGTTTGTGTAATGTTAACATATGCAATATTGTGGCCCCATGGCATATCAGGGAATAGGGTGCCATGTCAATAAGGGTGTGTACACTCCTCATAGCCACAGTAAGCTTTGAAGGTTGTCAGTGTAATTGTATTTTATTGCTCATACATGCGCCACTGATGATGAGATCTGCAAATCAGACATCAGGCATTCACTATTGACATCTGTCCTCATATCATCCCAGGTATGTGTCGGACAAACACATTGGGGCTGGGAGCAGCAGAGCAAACATAACTGACACACATATACAAATGCAGCAATGGTGTGTACACCTGTGAGGTATGGTGCACAGTACATGCCAGGGTGCTGAACAGGTGCTCAGCAATACTGTGTACATGGGTGCAGTGTGTTCCAGGGGAAGGGGCATCACCTACTAACACAACTTATGCATCACAGAGATGTATAATGTTGGTAACAGGGATTGACTATAGCTGCAGTGCATGCGTTTGAGTGCCATATGTCTTGCATGTTGATAGATGGGTAACGAGAGGTCTGTGTGTAATATCTTTGTGCAACCTCACCTGTGCATGTGTGCATGTGTGTGTGTGTGTGTGTGTGTGTGTGTGTGTGTGTGTGTGTGTGTGTGTGTGTGTGTGTGTGTGTGTGTGTGTGTGAGTGTGTGTACAGTTAAGCAATGACATACAGGTCTTAAAGTGCGTTTCTTGTTTTCCCCTCAGAGGTGGCAAGGTGGGTCAGGGTCCCTCCTGCAGGCAAACTGATGTTAGTGTCCATACAGACTCTGACAATGATGATAGGTATGGTGAGGCACAGGTGGGCTTGTCAGGGGCTGAAGCTGTGCCATCGGTTGACATCCCACTGTTGTCCACCCCATCCCTGCACACAGTCACATTACCTATACATACCCCATCACCAGTGGCCATAGATGAGGGACAGTTGGCAGGTGATGGCATGGGACAAGACAGTGTGGTGACAATGGCAAGTGTGTCTGGACACAGCAGCTGTAGTCGGATGCCCGGCGGGGTACCACACAGGCAGATGTACAAGGGTGCTCCTAGGAGGGCTGCTGGTCATCATTCCCCTGGCAGAAGTGCCACAGCTGGTGTCACCAGATCCATGTTTCAGGCCATCATGGAGGCACAGGCACATCTGGAACATTATACCAGATGGGGTCTGAGACTCCAGAGGGCTACTCATTCTGCTGTTATTGACAACATCCGTGATCTTGCAGGTGTCTGCCGTTATTTTGCAGAGGTCCTGTATAGATGGTTGGGTGAGATGGTGGAAATCCTCAACTGTGCAATGTCTGTGCTTGAGCACATGGTGGGAGTAGTGCAACAGCCACGTGGACGTAGATCAGCAACACCAACAGGTGGAGGTCGACGTGGATGTGCAACAAGTCAGAGCAGCTCCCATAGTGGCAGTACCAGCACCAGCAATGCCGGGGCATGCTGTCCACACCACAACAAAGCAGGCCATGTGGACATGGCCATGGCCGGTCCTAAGATGGACCCAGATCCAGCGGACATATGTCATAATCAGGGGAGAGTAGCATATTTGGCCTTGTACCTTGTAGTGCCCTTGAAACCCCTGGCTGGCACAGTTCTCATGTCCGTGACCAGAGACGGTGAATTGCACACCCTGCCAGGTATGGTCTGCAGCTGTCCAACAAACCCCTGTATAGGGCAGCCGCATGGCAGACCTGCGTGCATGCATACACACACCCATCACCAACACAGCTAGAACAACCCCATACCTACCACATCACATCTGCACAGCTCAATTAATAATGAAACCCCCTAACACACACAGATGATGTCAACCAAATGGCTCAGCCTAGGTCTCTGGCAAACCCACAACACACACTGTACATATGATGATACCTATGCCACATCCCTGTCATTCATAACATCGATGTAGGGACAGGCTAATATGGTTCTGATGAACAGGGTGAATGTACTAAGGTGTAACAATGTAATGCTGTGTAACATATATATATATATATATATATATATATATATATATATATATATATATATATGTATAACATATGTCCATAACATGTAGTGGAGTCATACCTCAGCACCAGTAGTCACAACCTCTTAGTGCAAGGGGATGTCATGTAAGTATTGCAGGTATAAATGTAGACTGTTGCTACTGTAACACAAGTTGACTTAACAGAAATGTTGTGTGGGAAGTCACATCTGATACTGACATGTACACCATCAGTTACTGACAGACATCATAGGATCATCATAGTGCAGTGTCACATAAATTACAGTTATGATCCTGTGGAACATATTACTCCATTCAGCAATTGATAAGGAGAGTGACTTACCTTGCCGCTGTACCAGTATTGAGGATGGTGCTGGAGAGCTGACTATGTTGGATGCACATAGTACACTCCCTATACATGGTAAAGCACAGGTAGTGTCATGTTTGTCATCCCTTTTACTGTATGTGCAGGTCACAGAGACGTGTCATTCTCTGGGTTCCTACCGTGTCAGAGTATGTGCTATGGGTTGCCTCTTTGCCAAAGCCTTGGCATACTGGACATGCTTCTTTCTGCCTACAGGGGCAGGCTCAGGTTGTTCCTCCTCTGATTTAGTCTGTGCCTCTGCTGGCCTTGGCAATGGTGGGGGGATGTGTGGCCCTGCCCCATGCTATTTCTGTTGCAGCTGTTTCTGCAGGATCATATTGTGTAGCATGGCACATACAATGAATATTTGGGTACATGTAGTTGGAGAGTACTGCAAAGCTCCACTGGATATGTCTAGGCACCAGAACCATGACTTGAGCATCCCAAACACATGCTCTATTATGATTTTGGTCTGTGCGTGTGCCTCATTATGGAGTTCTTGTTTAGGTGTGTGTGTATTTCTGATGGGTGTCATCAGCCACAGCTCGAGTGCATAACCAGCATCCCCCACTAGGTGGCCATATGGGATGTCCCTACTGGTAAATCTCTGGTACAGCTGTGTCATATGCCAGCTGTGGGAGTTGTGATAGCTTCCAGGGCTGCCAGAAGACACATTCATTATAATGCTCTGGGTATCGCACACAACCTGGCAGTTGATGGAGGAGAAGCCCTTGCAGTTTATGTAGACCATACCCCACTCACCAGGTGGTGCTTTGATTTGTATGTGTGTGCATAGCACCCACTACCTCAGGGTATTCTGCTATTTGGTGGAAGAGACGCATATTGCTGGTCAATGCCTCCTGGGTGTTGTGGAAATATATGTGCTCACCGGGATGTACTGACATGGCATCCAGGAACTGATGAATTACCCTGGATGCTGATACCCATGAGATCCCCATGATATCCCCAGTTGGCCTTTGGAAAGTACCTGCGGCTAGTATTCTTAAGCCTACACATGCCTTGGTATCCACTGGGATGGGTTCCCCTCTGTTGGTTCTGTGTGTAAGGCGTGGCTGGCACAGCTCAACAATTTGCTGTAGGATGTCCCTGTCTACTCTATAGTGCTCCACTATCTCCATCTCATGTAGCCCCTGGTAGGTTACCCTGGGTCTGTACACTCTTCTCCTTCTCCTCACTGTGGGTTTGTCATCAGCATTCTCATCCTCACCACCCTCAGCCTCTTCCACATACTGATGTATAAAATGAGCAAACAAACTTGTAAAAATGTGTAGAAACAGGCAACCTGATGTCCAGATAGTCAATACTAACCACAGGAAACAAAGTCCAAGTTTCTTCTTTAACGTAAAAGTATTTTATTTTTCAAAAAGACAACGTTTTCGCCGTGACCCCTGTCACAGCTTCCTCAGAAGAAGACAAGTAAAACAGCTAAACTGGTCTGTTCAAATACTCAGTTAACAGGAAGTGACAAATAATTGTACTTCCTGCACTAATTTGACTCAATAAAAATAATGAATAAAATCATGAATAATCATAAAACTCCATTGAATTATCTATAAATATTGTGTGATAAAAGACAACATAAAAATGTTCTTACTAGTGCATTTACATTAACATTGTAAAAATTATGCATTAAACCCACAAAATAATGTACATATAGGCATTACCTAAAGTAGCTCCTTAGTTTAAGAACACATGAAATGTTACAGTTCTCATTGAGGCCATCTAGCCTAAATGCATCTAAATTCAACTGCCATAAAAGTTCGACACACTCAAGAACTATCTGAAAGGGCCTCCCTATCGGTTAAAGGTACTTGATCAATACCCATAAAACAAAAGAGTGGTCAGGGTTACTGCTAACATGTTTTGCTAAGGCATTCTCTAAAGAGGTTTTTATGGCATAAAGGTGCTGGTATATTCTCTCTTTTAGTTTACGATTGGTTTTCCTATGTAAAAGGAAGGGCAGGAATTACACAAAGCAATGTACACCACTGACTTTGAATCACAAGTAATCCTCTGCTTAATGTTGTATTTTTATTCCTAACTATAAAGGAATTTCCAGTTCTCATCACTTTACACATGTTGCAGCATCCACATTTAAATGAACCTCTAGGTCTTATGTGACCATAAGTGTTAGAAGTATGCTGTAAAGTTCTTTCAAATTAGTACTTCTCCTGTAAATTACATAGGCGCTGACCTAACTTGTCAATCAAGTTAACGGAATTAATAACTAGTGGCCAGTTTTTTAAGATAATGGCCCAAATTCCTGTTGAATTCAAGTTAAATTGGGTAATAAAACTTAAAGAAAAGTTTCTCTGCTGATTTAGTAAGGAATTTTGGTGTGCTAATTCATTATCATTAGTAGACCTACCTACATTAGATTGATCAAGTAGTGGTTTATACAACCCTTTTGTTCTTTTAGTGTCAACTTCATTTATAAGCCCTTCTAAAAGAGGGACAGGGTATCCGAGGTTTATAAACATACCTTTCAAAAATTGGCACTCAGCTTTAAAATCGCTGTAAGTGCTACACATCCTGCCTGCACGTACCAGTTGTCCTTTGACAATAGATTTTTTCTGCCTAGGTGGATGTAGACTAGTGTAGTGCAGGAAAGAGTTACAGTACGTCTGTTTCCTGAAAATGCCAGACAAATAAATCTCTTCATCTACTTCTTTAGTTAGTCTCACGTCCAAGTAGTCTGTTTCTATTGTTGAAAACCTATAAGTAAATTTTAACCATTGTGTAGAATTGTTCAAATAGTCTACAAAAAGTTTTGCTTCAATTGCTCCCTAATGATAAAGTTTTTTTAGGGAACCAACAGAAGAAACAAGGGGGGAATGTGTATTGGAGGAAACGTTAACAGACAATGTTTCTCCCACAGGTCCGAGGGATTTTTTGCAAGGCCCTGTTATATATACTAACATAAGGAAAGACTTTACTATCTATAACTTTTCATCTTTGGAACTAGATTCTGACTTAGTTGAATTGTTAGCTCTTGGATACACTTTTATTCCAAGTACCTATGGAAGTTTAGCTAAAGTTTTGATTGATCTGAAATGCTACATACATGCAGTTAAATTTAAAATTATATTTTAACAATGAAACAACAAATGTTAATGACAAATTGAAACTGACTAGCGTTTTTAACCCTCCTACACAACAAAATTTATTACTATTTGAACAAATGTGTGAATTAGATATAAGACATCTGTTTTCTACACAAAAATCAAGTAGTACTTTGAATGAGATGAATATTTCACTTGCACAACGTGAATGGCTAAAAAACCTGGGCTCTTTAACTGTCAGGTTTTGAAACCTGACAAAGGAGGGGGCTTGGTAGTGTTCGACAACGTTCAATACACAGAAAAAATGATGCAAGTGTTATCATCTGATGCCTATGTTACTTCTTCCCTTAATGAGATTAATGTAGTTCAAGGTCGCACGTGGGTATTTCCGTGACCTTTTCCTAGCAGGCAAAATAGACTTAGAGACATACAACTATATTGACATTATTCAGCCAAAGTTGCCCTTAATGTTCGGAATACCCAAGATACACAAAGACCAAAAGAATCCTCCCATGAGGGCATTAATAGATGGTAGGTCTTCTATGACCTACCCCTGTTCAAAATTGATAGATAGTATTCTATCAAAATATGTAAAGAAAATACCTACTATTTGCAAAGACTCCTGGTCTTTCTTACATGATATCAACAGTATTAAGTTTGACCTTGAGTGTAACTTTTTGACTGTGGATGTCATTGATTTATATACATCCATCCCTCACAATGAGGCAGTTGAATGGATTCAACTGCTTCTTAAAGACCTAAATGCACCACAAGTGGAGATTGACGTTGTAACAGAACTGTTGAGCATAGTACTGTCATCAAACTTTTTTGTTTTTGAACATAAATTCTATTTACAAAAATGTGGAATAGCCATGGGCTCCTATGGAGCCAGTGTGGCTAACCTGTTTGTAGCCTTTTGGGAAAACCTTTATATACTATCTAATGAAACTGTAATGCAGAAGATAAAATATTACACTAGGTTTTGGACGACATATTTATCCTTTTTAAAGGGAATGAAGTTGAAGCAAAACTTTTGTAGACTATTTGAACAATTCTACACAATGGTTAAAATTTACTTATAGGTTTTCAACAATAGAAACAGACTACTTGGACGTGAGACTAACTAAAGAAGTAGATGAAGAGATTTATTTGTCTGGCATTTTCAGGAAACAGACATTACTATAACTTTTCCTGCACTACACTAGTCTACATCCACCTAGGCAGAAAAAATCTATTGTCAAAGGACAACTGGTATGCAGGCAGGATGTGTAGCACTTACAGCGATTTTAAAGCTGAGTGCCAATTTTGAAAGGTATGTTTATAAACCGGATACCCTGTCCCTCTTTTAGAAGGGCTTATAAATGAAGTTGACACTAAAAGAACAAAAGGGTTGTATAAACCACTACTTGATCAATCTAATGTAGGTAGGTCTACTAATGATAATGAATTAGCACACCAAAATTCCTTACTAAATCAGCAGAGAAACTTTTCTTTAAGTTTTATTACCCAATTTAACTTGAATTCAACAGGAATTTGGGCCATTATCTTAAAAAGCTGGCCACTAGTTATTAATTCCGTTAACTTGATTGACAAGTTAGGTCAGCGCACCTATGTAATTTACAGGAGAAGTAATAATTTGAAAGAACTTTTACAGCATACTTCTAACACTTATGGTCACATAAGACCTAGAGGTTCATTTAAATGTGGATGCTGCAACATGTGTAAAGTGATGAGAACTGGAAATTCCTTTATAGTTAGGAATAAAAAATACAACATTAAGCAGAGGATTACTTGTGATTCAAAGTCAGTGGTGTACATTGCTTTGTGTAATTCCTGCCCTTCCTTTTACATAGGAAAAACCAATCGTAAACTAAAAGAGAGAATATACCAGCACCTTTATGCCATAAAAAAACCTCTTTTAGAGAATGCCTTAGCAAAACATGTTAGCAGTAACCCTGACCACTCTTTTAGTTTAATGGGTATTGATCAAGTACCTTTAACTGATAGGGGAGGCCCCTTTCAGATAGTTCTTGAGTGTGTCGAACTTTTATGGCAGTTGAATTTAGATGCATTTAGGCTAGATGGCCTCAATGAGAACTGTAACATTTCATGTGTTCTTAAACTAAGGAGCTACTTTAGGTAATGCCTATATGTACATTATTTTGTGGGTTTAATGCATAATTTTTTACAATGTTAATGTAAATGCACTAGTAAGAACATTTTTATGTTGTCTTTTATCACACAATATTTATAGATAATTCAATGGAGTTTTATGATTATTCATGATTTTATTCATTATTTTTATTGAGTCAAATTAGTGCAGGAAGTACAATTATTTGTCACTTCCTGTTAACTGAGTATTTGAACAGACCAGTTTAGCTGTTTTACTTGTCTTCTTCTGAGGAAGCTGTGACAGGGGTCACGCAAAACGTGTCTTTTGAAAAATAAAATACTTTTACGTTAAAGAAGAAACTTGGACTTTGTTTCCTGTGGTTAGTATTGACTATCTGGACATCAGGTTGCCTGTTTCTACACATTTTTACATACTGATGTATGAGAGCAGCAGCAGGCCCTATTATTTTCTTAGTTTTGTCAGGTAAAATGTCCCTGTCTGTGTCCACTGGTGGTGTAGAGTTTGTGGGAAAAACCAGAGTGAAAGGTGTTTGCATAGTTTATAGTAGTGTGCTGGGCTGGACTGCTGCCTGTGTAATAGGCTGATTCTGATAAATTTCACCTGCCATCTATGCTAGTTCTCTTTGATTACCTTCCTACTGCTGTTTTCCCTTCCTATTGTCTTCCTATTTAAGTCCCAAGGTGCGCCGCAAAAACCCAGTGCTCAACACAAATGCAAGGCCATGTCGACAAATCCCAGTAGCATGTCTACCATGTCCTACTGCATGAACTGTGGACCAACCCTTAAATACCGCTGAGATGAAGAGATAACTATAGGGATACGTATCCGATATTCTTTGCATAATGTTAGGAAGAGGATAGAATAATGGGGGGGGTAGAAGTATGAACGCCATGGAGTGTGTGAAGTCTGAAACTCTGATGTGTGCCCATACTATGCCTGTCTGCAAACCCAGGAATGGGTGGCTACAAACCTGCTTGTAAACCACAATGTGAAGGGGACTGACCAGATATATGAGCCCTGCCTCTGGGTAACCTGTGTGAATCTGTACATCTGAGAGGTTGGCCACAGCAGGATATGGCCATTCTGTCATGTCAATAGATGTACAAGCAGGGGATCCTCAGCCACCACAGGACCAAGGTGCAGGACCATTTACACACACCCATTAGCAAGTGTCTGCAGCTCCCCCTCCAAAATGGCATGAGTGTGCAGACCACAATACTGGAAATTACTGTGAGCAAATGAGTATATCTGTCCATAGTTGATGACACAATGCATCAAGGTGTAAAACAATACATATGTCTGAATATGTCTGCTAACACCAAAACCATGTAGCACAAGCAGCACAGACATGATTAGTTACAGTATCTCACTATCCTTTGCCCATTGTGACTCCATATTGTCAACCTATCTACAGATATCCTGCAGAAACAGGTTGCTAGCTGTAGGTGTAGAACAGAAATGCCTGCACTGGAGTACAACCTACCTGGAATGGATTCACACATTCAATACAGAAGGTCATACTGGGCATACTCCCACACTTGGAGAAAGGAAACCCATGTCTGACAGCAAAATACAGAAGGGTCATACTGGGCATGCTCTCACACTTAAGCCCATGTCTGACAACAACAGTGGACTATACATATGTGTCAGTTGCAGATTTCTTTGCACCAACACCACATTGCACACCAGTCATGTTTTGCACACACATCGGATAGGAATACATGCATATATCCAAGGAAAACACACTATAATAGGTCAAACATACACAAAGAGAGATGTGGGGAAGAGAGAGACATACAATGACAAAGAGCTTCCCATCATGAGGCTTGTCCCACCCACCACACATCCAATTGGCCAGTATCGCATGATGTGCCAATGTCTGTCACTGTAGAAATTTGCTTCTGGTAGCCCTCAGCGCTATAGTATCTGTGGTGCTTGTGATAACTGTGTAACATGACAGTACAATTCATTATTCATTTAGCAGTCATATACACAGTCCTGTCAAATGTAAAGTTGTGTGTGACAGAGTGTTGTGTGTGTGTTTCCAGAGGAATGGTTTATGGCCCCTTCACATACACTGCACTCCCCATTGCCCTAGTTTAGCTAGCCTGCTGATTACAGTCACCTTGAAATACCATTTTGGAGAAGAATCATTCCTGTAGCTCTGTCACACATGTGATAACGGTGTAATGCTCTAGTGTAACTTACTAGTTAGGTAGGAGTTTTAATCCCAGATATGGCAACTGTGAAACTCTGTGTGTGTTTGTGTGTGTCGAGATCAATGATGTTGAGGCCCTTCGTAGTCACTACACCTCCCATTTCTCTACTTTAGCAAGCCTGCTGACGTCAGTCAACTTGAAATACCTCCTTGGACAAAATTCAGCCTTATAAGCTCTGTGGCATGTGCAATAACTGTGTAATACTATAGTGTAATGTACTTGTGAGATAGAAATTCTAATCCCAGACATGGCAACTGTGAAACTGTGTGTGTGTATGTGTGTGTGTGTGTGTGTGTGTGTGTGTGTGTGTGTGTGTGTGTGTGTGTGTGTGTCTGTGTGTGTATATACAAAGTAATGCTTTTGAGGCCATTCACAGTCTGTACACCTCCCAGTGGCCTACTTTTGCAAGCCTGCTGATGTCAGGCACCTTGAAATACCTCCTTGGACAAAACTCAGCCTTATAAGCTCTGTGGCACATGCAATAACTGGGTAATGTTATAGTGCAATGTACTAGTTAGGTAGGAGCTCTAATCCCAGGCATGGTAACTGTGAAACTGTGTGTGTGTGTGTGTGTGTGTGTGTGTGTGTGTGTGTGTGTGTGTGTGTGTGTGTGAGTGTGAGTGTGTGTGTGTGTGTGTGGAGAGTAATGCTTTTGAGGCCATTCACAGTCACTACACCTTTCATTGCCCTACTTTAGCAAGCCTGATGATGTCAGCCACCTTGAAATACCTCCTTGGACAAAATTCAGCTCTGTAAGCTCCATGGTGCATGCAATAATTATGTAATGCTATAGTGTGATGTGCTAGATAGGTGAGAGTTTGAATCCCACATATGGCAACTGTGAAACTCTGTGTGTGTGTGTGTGTGTGTGTGTGTGTGTGTGTGTGTGTGTGTGTGTGTGTGTGTGTGTGGAGAGTAATGCTTTTGAGGCCATTCACAATCACTACACCTCCCTTTACCCTACTTTAGCAGGCCTGCAGATGTCTTCTACCTTGAAATACACATTTGGAGAAGTGCTAGCCCTATAAGCTCTATGGAGCATGCCATAAATGTGAAACAATGTCGTAGCAGTGACTACACAGCTATGGGCTTGAATCTCATCTGTGGCAAGTGTTTGTGTGAGTTCCTCAAATATTTTGTCCCCAGTTACAACTGGTACACATCTCAGAACCTAACATAAGCAGGCCTGCAGATATCATCTACTTTACAAGTATCTGTTGTGAAGCCTAAACCATGTTAGGTCAGTGGTGCATGTGATAAATGTGTAACATAATGGTCCATAAAGGCTGTTATATAGAGGTTTGAACCTCACCTCTGGCAAATGTAAATGTGTGATTAGGGTAATTTTTTGGGGGGGGATCTCTCACCCACTACATCACCCAATGCCAGTATTTACAAGGGCTGGTGATGTTCCTCACCTTAGAAGTACCTTGGGATAAAATCCATCCAATAAGCTCTGGGGCGTGTTTGATAAATGCACTACACTGTAGTAGCAATCCATAGCTATGTATGGGTTTGAATCTCAGTATGGACAAGTGTGTGTGTTTGTCATCAGTGTTCTTTGTGGAGGTTGCTGTGATTGTGTAATGACAGGATGCATTGTGGGGTGGATTTTGTTAAATTATTATATTGAGGACCTACCATATGTCACAATGTCCACCTTACAAGGACAACAGATGTCAAACAGCAGAGAGGCTGGTATAGACAATCCATAGCCCTACATGTGACATTATGGATCGGTGAACAATATAGGCAACCCTTGTATTACTCATTGAACATTCTCCACCCATGTCTCATACACAAACATACTTGGCTAGGCAAGAACAACTATATTGGTAGTTACCTGCATATTGCCCACAGATAGTAACCACGGTGTGATTGCAGTGGACTCCATGCCTGTTGACCACAACACTGCCACTGACATCAGAATGTACTGTGATGTGTAACATCTCCTGACCAAGTGTGTGTTATCCAGCAAGTAAATGGACATGGCACCCTGTTCCATCCCTACAATAGGCAAAAACAATGCTTACTGTGGTCCTTTGCTATGTTCCCCACTGAACACCTGCAACGACTGTAGAGTCTGCAAATGTAACCCACAAAGGGAATACCATGCCTTATACACATGCCCTGTATGGACAGATGCCACTAACTCCACTGAATACCTGAATCATGCTGTCAATGTAGGTGCAGGCATGACCTCAGTTCCATAGCCAGGTCTCATCAGATGATAACAATCTGTCCAAACAACATGCTCCAGAGACCCCAAATACACTTCCACACATCACAGGACATGCATTAGGGACATGTGCATAACCCAGACACTGTCCATGTTATGGAATATAGATCACATACATGGCAAGCATTGCACAGCACTATCCAATAATAGTAACCCAGATGAGTGGATGGTGAATACAATACCCATCTGTGTGGGCCAATCCAGGGACTACACCCCTGAGCCATACTGGAGACCACTGTCATGTGGCCTGATGCCAAGGTATTCTCTTTGCCTAGCCTTGTAAAGCCTTCTGGCACAGTCAACTACTACACACCTGTGAAGCAATGAACTTATGCATGTCAGTACTGGCAAATGCGCATGTGTGTGTGTGTGTGTGTGTGTGTGTGTGTGTGTGTGTGTGTGTGTGTGTGTGTGTCTCTATGGAGATTAATGATTGTGAAGCCATTCACACTCACTACACCTCCCATTGCCCTAATGTATCATGCCTGCTGATGTTAGTCACCTTGAAATAACCCTTTGGCCATATACTAGCCTGATAATCTCTGTGGCACATGTGATACCTGTGTAATACTATAGTATCGCAAACTAGTTAGGTAGGAGTTCTAATCCTGACCCTGCCAACTGTGATAATGTGTATGATTTCCTGAGAGAGTGTGGTTGTGTCTTCCTTGACACCTGC